>NW_024428271.1:0-34103 GCF_017562075.2 Anopheles merus | reverse complement strand
AAAAAAACCTCTAACTTTAAACGGCCATAACTTTGGAACCAGAAGAGCTAGAGACGTAATCTCTTCACCGTTGGAAAGGAATTAAAAGTTGCGCAGCAAGTCTTCGAACAAAATTCTCGCTCAGAGCAACGGAACACATATTAAATGGCCTCTGAAGTTGAAGGTTTTGTGGAAAGTCTTCAAATGTGCTTTGGGGGACTATGACCCAGTATGAAACTATTTTCATCGCCAAGATCCTTGTTATGTGTCCCAGGGCTTTGGTTTGCTTATTCATGAAGCCCAATGACATAGAACGATAATTGATGACCTTGCATTTTCGTCAAAATTTCAAGCATGGCCATAGGGACGGGTGAGAAAGCAGTTTTGAAGAAAAAAACCTCTAACTTTAACGGCCATAACTTTGGAACCAAAAGAGCTAGAGACGTAATCTCTTCACCGTTGGAAAGGAAATTAAAAGTTGCGCAGCAAGTCTTCGAACAAACTTCACGCTCAGAGCAACGGAACACATAGTAAATGGCCTCTGAAGTTGAAGGTTTTGTGGAAGTCTTCAAATGTGCTTTGGAGGACTATGACCCAAAATGAAACTTTTTCATCGCCAAGATCCATGTTATTGTGTCCATGGGCTTTGGTTTGCTTATTCAGAAGCCCCAATGACATAAGAACGATAATGGGATGACTTGCATTTTTCGTCAAAATTTCAACATGGCCATGGGGAAGGGGGAGAAAGCAGTTTTGAAGAAAAAAACCTCTAACTTTAAAACGGCCATAACTTTGGAACCAGAAGAGCTAGAGACGTAATCTCTTCACCGTTGGAAAGGAAATTAAAAGTTGCGCAGCAAGTCTTCGAACAAACTTCACGCTCAGAGCAACGGAACACATAGTAATGGCCTCTGAAGTTGAAGTTTTGTGGAAAGTCTTCAAATGTGCTTTGGGGGACTATGACCCATTATGAAACTTTTTCATCGCCAAGATCCTTGTTATTGTGTCCCAGGGCTTTGGTTTGCTTATTCATGAAGCCCCAATGACATAAGAACGATAATGATGACCTTTCATTTTCGTCAAATTTCAAGCATGGCCATGGGACGGGTGAAAAGCAGTTTTGAAGAAAAAAACCTCTAACTTTAAACGGCCATAACTTTGGAACCAGAAAGCTAGAGACGTAATCTCTTCACCGTTGGAAAGGAAATTAAAAGTTGCGCAGCAAGTCTTCGAAAAAACTTCACGCTCAGAGCAACGGAACATGAGTAAATGGCCTCTGAAGTTGAAGGTTTTGTGTAAAGTCTTCAAATGTGCTTTGGAGGACTATGACCCAGAATGAAACTTTTTTCATCATCGCTTAGATCCTTGTTATTGTGTCCCAGGGCTTTGGTTTGCTTATTCATGAAGCCCCATGAACATAAACGATAATGGATGACCTTGCATTTTCGTCAAAATTTCAAGCATGGCATAGGGGACGGGTGAGAAAGCAGTTTTGAAGAAAAAAACCCTCTAACTTTAAACGGCCATAATTGGAACCAGAAAGCTAGAGACTAATCTCTTCACCGTTGGAAAGGAAATTAAAAGTTGCGCAGCAAGTCTTCGAACAAACTTCACGCTCAGAGCAACGGAACACATAGTAAATGGCCTCTGAAGTTGAAGGTTTTGTGGAAAGTCTTCAAATGTGCTTTGGGGACTATGACCCGATGAAACTTTTTCATCGCCAAGATCCTTGTTATTGTTTCCCAGGCTTTGGTTTGCTTATTCATGAAGCCCCAATGACATAAAGAACGATAATGATGACCTTGCATTTCGTCAAAATTCAAGCATGGCCATGGGGACGGTGAAAAGCAGTTTTGAAGAAAAAAACCTCTAACTTTAAACGGCCATAACTTGGGACCAGAAGAGCTAGAGACGTAATCTCTTCACCGTTGGAAAGGAAATTAAAAGTTGCGCAGCAATCTTCGAACAAAGTTCACGCTCAGAGCAACGGACACATAGTAAATGGCCTCTGAAGTTGAAGGTTTTGTGGAAAGTCTTCAAATGTGCTTTGGGGGACTATGACCCAGATGAAACTTTTTCATCGCCAAGATCCTTGTTATTGTGTTCAGGGCTTTGGTTTGCTTATTCATGAAGCCCCAATGACATAAGAACGATAATGGATGACCTTGCATTTTCGTCAAAATTTCAAGCATGGCCATGGGACGGGTGAGAAAGCATTTTTAAGAAAAAAAACCTCTAACTTTAAACGGCCATAACTTTGGAACCAAAGAGCTAGACCGTAATCTCTTCACCGTTGGAAAGGAAATTAAAGTTGCGCAGCAAGTCTTCGAACAACTTCTCTCACGCTCAGAGCAACGGAACACATAGTAAATTGCCTCTGAAGTTGAAGTTTTGTGGAAAGTCTTCAAATGTGCTTTGTATGACTATGACCCAGATGAAACTTTTCATCGCCAAGATGCTTATTATTGTGTTCCAGGCTTTGGTTTGCTTATTCAGAAGCCCCAATGACATAAAACGATAATGGATGACCTTGCATTTTCGTCAAAATTTCAAGCATGGCCATGGGGACGGGTGAAAAGCATTTTGAAGAAAAAAAAACCTTTAACTTTAAACGGCCATAACTTTGGAACCAGAAGAGCTAGAGACGTAATCTCTTCACCGTTGGAAAGGAAATTAAAAGTTGCGCAGCAAGTCTTCGAACAAAGTTCTCGCTCAGAGCAACGGAACATAGTAAATGGCCTCTGAAGTTGGAAGGTTTTGTGGAAAGTCTTCAAATGTGCTTTGGGGACTATGACCCCCATGAAACTTTTTTCATCGCCAGATCCTGTTATTGTGTTCCAGGGCTTTGGTTTGCTTATTCATGAAGCCCAATGACATAAGAACGATAATGGATGACCTTGCATTTTCGTCAAAATTTCAACCATGGCATGGGACGGTGAGAAAGCAGTTTTGAAGAAAAAAACCTCTAACTTTAAACGGCCATAACTTTGGAACCAGAAGAGCTAGAGACGTAATCTCTTCACCGTTGGAAAGGAAATTAAAAGTTGCGCAGCAAGTCTTCGAACAAACTTCACGCTCAGAGCAACGGAACACATAGTAAATTGCCTCTGAAGTTGAAGGTTTTGTGGAAAGTCTTCAAATGTGCTTTGGGGGACTATGACCCAGAATGAAACTTTTTCATCGCCAAGAGCCTTGTTATTGTGTCCCAGGGCTTTGGTTTGCTTATTAATGAAGCCCCAATGACATAAGAACGATAATGGATGACCTTGCATTTTCGTCAAAATTTCAACCATGGCCATGGGGACGGGTGAGAAAGCAGTTTTGAAGAAAAAAAACCTCTAACTTTAAACGGCCATAACTTTGGAACCAGAAGAGCTAGAGACGTAATCTCTTCACCGTTGGAAAGGAAATTAAAAGTTGCGCAGCAAGTCTTCGAACAAAATTCACGCTCAGAGCAACGGAACACATAGTAAATGCCTCTGAAGTTGAAGGTTTTGTGGAAAGTCTTCAAATGTGCTTTGGGGGACTATGACCCAGAATGAAACTATTTCATCGCCAAGATCCTTGTTATTGTCCCAGGGCTTTGGTTTGCTTATTCATGAAGCCCCAATGACATAAGAACGATAATGGATGACCTTGCATTTTCGTCAAAATTTCAAGCATGGCCATGGGGAGGGTGAGAAAGCAGTTTTGAAGAAAAAAAACCTCTAACTTTAAACGGCCATAACTTTGGAACCAGAAGAGCTAGAGACGTAATCTCTTCACCGTTGGAAAGGAAATTAAAAGTTGCGCAGCAAGTCTTCGAACAAACTTCACGCTCAGAGCAACGGAACACATAGTAAATTGCCTCTGAAGTTGAAGGTTTTGTGGAAAGTCTTCAAATGTGCTTTGGAGGACTATGACCCAGAATGAAACTTTTCATCGCTTAGAGCCTTGTTATTGTGTCCCAGGGCTTTGGTTTGCTTATTAATGAAGCCCCAATGACATAAGAACGATAATGGATGACCTTGCATTTTCGTCAAAATTTCAACCATGGCCATGGGGACGGGTGAGAAAGCAGTTTTGAAGAAAAAAAACCTCTAACTTTAAACGGCCATAACTTTGGAACCAGAAGAGCTAGAGACGTAATCTCTTCACCGTTGGAAAGGAAATTAAAAGTTGCGCAGCAAGTCTTCGAACAAACTTCACGCTCAGAGCAACGGAACACATAGTAAATTGCCTCTGAAGTTGAAGGTTTTGTGGAAAGTCTTCAAATGTGCTTTGGAGGACTATGACCCAGAATGAAACTTTTTCATCGCTTAGAGCCTTGTTATTGTGTCCCAGGGCTTTGGTTTGCTTATTCATGAAGCCCCAATGACATAAGAACGATAATGGATGACCTTGCATTTTCGTCAAAATTTCAACCATGGCCATGGGGACGGGTGAGAAAGCAGTTTTGAAGAAAAAAAACCTCTAACTTTAAACGGCCATAACTTTGGAACCAGAAGAGCTAGAGACGTAATCTCTTCACCGTTGGAAAGGAAATTAAAAGTTGCGCAGCAAGTCTTCGAACAACTTCTCGCTCAGAGCAACGGAACACATAGTAAATGGCCTCTGAAGTTGAAGGTTTTGTGGAAAGTCTTCAAATGTGCTTTGGGGGACTATGACCCAGAATGAAACTTTTTCATCGCCAAGATCCTTGTTATTGTGTCCCAGGGCTTTGGTTTTGCTTATTCATGAAGCCCCAATGACATAAGAACGATAATGGATGACCTTGCATTTTCGTCAAAATTTCAAGCATGGCCATGGGGACGGGTGAGAAAGCAGTTTTGAAGAAAAAAACCTCTAACTTTAAACGGCCATAACTTTGGAACCAGAAGAGCTAGAGACGTAATCTCTTCACCGTTGGAAAGGAAATTAAAAGTTGCGCAGCAAGTCTTCGAACAAAATTCACGCTCAGAGCAACGGAACACATAGTAAATGGCCTCTGAAGTTGAAGGTTTTGTGGAAAGTCTTCAAATGTGCTTTGGGGGACTATGACCCAGAATGAAACTTTTCATCGCCAAGATCCTTGTTATTGTGTCCCAGGGCTTTGGTTTGCTTATTCATGAAGCCCAATGACATAAGAACGATAATGGATGACCTTGCATTTTCGTCAAAATTTCAAGCATGGCCATGGGGACGGGTGAGAAAGCAGTTTTGAAGAAAAAAAACCTCTAACTTTAAACGGCCATAACTTTGGAACCAGAAGAGCTAGAGACGTAATCTCTTCACCGTTGGAAAGGAAATTAAAAGTTGCGCAGCAAGTCTTCGAACAAACTTCACGCTCAGAGCAACGGAACACATAGTAAATTGCCTCTGAAGTTGAAGGTTTTGTGGAAAGTCTTCAAATGTGCTTTGGAGGACTATGACCCAGAATGAAACTTTTTCATCGCTTAGAGCCTTGTTATTGTGTTCATTGGCTTTGGTTTGCTTATTCATGAAGCCCCAATGACATAAGAACGATAATGGATGACCTTGCATTTTCGTCAAAATTTCAACCATGGCCATGGGGAAGGGTGAGAAAGCAGTGTTGAAGAAAAAAAAACCTCTAACTTTAAACGGCCATAACTTTGGAACCAGAAGAGCTAGAGACGTAATCTCTTCACCGTTGGAAAGGAAATTAAAAGTTGCGCAGCAAGTCTTCGAACAAAATTCACGCTCAGAGCAACGGAACACATAGTAAATTGCCTCTGAAGTTGAAGGTTTTGTGGAAAGTCTTCAAATGTGCTTTGGAGGACTATGACCCAGAATGAAACTTTTTCATCGCTTAGAGCCTTGTTATTGTGTCCCAGGGCTTTGGTTTGCTTATTAATGAAGCCCCAATGACATAAGAACGATAATGGATGACCTTGCATTTTCGTCAAAATTTCAACCATGGCCATGGGGACGGGTGAGAAAGCAGTTTTGAAGAAAAAAAACCTCTAACTTTAAACGGCCATAACTTTGGAACCAGAAGAGCTAGAGACGTAATCTCTTCACCGTTGGAAAGGAAATTAAAAGTTGCGCAGCAAGTCTTCGAACAAAATTCTCGCTCAGAGCAACGGAACACATAGTAAATGGCCTCTGAAGTTGAAGGTTTTGTGGAAAGTCTTCAAATGTGCTTTGGGGGACTATGACCCAGAATGAAACTTTTTCATCGCCAAGATCCTTGTTATTGTGTCCCAGGGCTTTGGTTTGCTTATTCATGAAGCCCCAATGACATAAGAACGATAATGGATGACCTTGCATTTTCGTCAAAATTTCAAGCATGGCCATGGGGACGGGTGAGAAAGCAGTTTTGAAGAAAAAAAACCTCTAACTTTAAACGGCCATAACTTTGGAACCAGAAGAGCTAGAGACGTAATCTCTTCACCGTTGGAAAGGAAATTAAAAGTTGCGCAGCAAGTCTTCGAACAAACTTCACGCTCAGAGCAACGGAACACATAGTAAATGGCCTCTGAAGTTGAAGGTTTTGTGGAAAGTCTTCAAATGTGCTTTGGAGGACTATGACCCAGAATGAAACTTTTCATCGCCAAGAGCCTTGTTATTGTGTCCAGGGCTTTGGTTTGCTTATTCATGAAGCCCCAATGACATAAGAACGATAATGGATGACCTTGCATTTTCGTCAAAATTTCAACCATGGCCATGGGGACGGGTGAGAAAGCAGTTTTGAAGAAAAAAAACCTCTAACTTTAAACGGCCATAACTTTGGAACCAGAAGAGCTAGAGACGTAATCTCTTCACCGTTGGAAAGGAAATTAAAAGTTGCGCAGCAAGTCTTCGAACAAACTTCACGCTCAGAGCAACGGAACACATAGTAAATTGCCTCTGAAGTTGAAGGTTTTGTGGAAAGTCTTCAAATGTGCTTTGGGGACTATGACCCAGAATGAAACTTTTTCATCGCCAAGATCCTTGTTATTGTGTCCCAGGGCTTTGGTTTGCTTATTCATGAAGCCCCAATGACATAAGAACGATAATGGATGACCTTGCATTTTCGTCAAAATTTCAACCATGGCCATGGGGAGGGTGAGAAAGCAGTGTTGAAGAAAAAAAACCTCTAACTTTAAACGGCCATAACTTTGGAACCAGAAGAGCTAGAGACGTAATCTCTTCACCGTTGGAAAGGAAATTAAAAGTTGCGCAGCAAGTCTTCGAACAAAGTTCTCGCTCAGAGCAACGGAACACATAGTAAATGGCCTCTGAAGTTGGAGGTTTTGTGGAAAGTCTTCAAATGTGCTTTGGGGGACTATGACCCATTATGAAACTTTTTCATCGCCAAGATGCTTATTATTGTGTTCCAGGGCTTTGGTTTGGTTATTCAAGAAGCCCCAATGACATAAGAACGATAATGGATGACCTTGCATTTTCGTCAAAATTTCAAGCATGGCCATGGGGACGGGTGAGAAAGCAGTTTTGAAGAAAAAAAACCTTAACTTTTAAACGGCCATAACTTTGGAACCAGAAGAGCTAGAGACGTAATCTCTTCACCGTTGGAAAGGAAATTAAAAGTTGCGCAGCAAGTCTTCGAACAAACTTCTCGCTCAGAGCAACGGAACACATAGTAAATGGTCTCTGAAGTTGAAGGTTTTGTGGAAAGTCTTCAAATGTGCTTTGGGGGACTATGACCCAGAATGAAACTTTTTCATCGCCAAGATGCTTATTATTGTGTTCCAGGGCTTTGGTTTGGTTATTCAAGAAACCCCAATGACATAAGAACGATAATGGATGACCTTGCATTTTCGTCAAAATTTCAAGCATGGCCATGGGGACGGGTGAGAAAGCAGTTTTGAAGAAAAAAAACCTTAACTTTAAACGGCCATAACTTTGGAACCAGAAGAGCTAGAGACGTAATCTCTTCACCGTTGGAAAGGAAATTAAAAGTTGCGCAGCAAGTCTTCGAACAAAGTTCTCGCTCAGAGCAACGGAACACATAGTAAATGGCCTCTGAAGTTGGAGGTTTTGTGGAAAGTCTTCAAATGTGCTTTGGGGGACTATGACCCACCATGAAACTTTTTCATCGCCAAGATCCTTATTATTGTGTTCCAGGGCTTTGGTTTGCTTATTCATGAAGCCCCAATGACATAAGAACGATAATGGATGACCTTGCATTTTCGTCAAAATTTCATCCATGGCCATGGGGACGGGTGAGAAAGCAGTTTTTGAAGAAAAAAAACCTCTAACTTTAAACGGCCATAACTTTGGAACCAGAAGAGCTAGAGACGTAATCTCTTCACCGTTGGAAAGGAAATTAAAAGTTGCGCAGCAAGTCTTCGAACAAACTTCACGCTCAGAGCAACGGAACACATAGTAAATTGCCTCTGAAGTTGAAGGTTTTGTGGAAAGTCTTCAAATGTGCTTTGGAGGACTATGACCCAGAATGAAACTTTTTCATCGCTTAGAGCCTTGTTATTTGTCCCAGGGCTTTGGTTTGCTTATTAATGAAGCCTCAATGACATAAGAACGATAATGGATGACCTTGCATTTTCGTCAAAATTTCAACCATGGCCATGGGGAAGGGTGAGAAAGCAGTGTTGAAGAAAAAAAACCTCTAACTTTAAACGGCCATAACTTTGGAACCAGAAGAGCTAGAGACGTAATCTCTTCACCGTTGGAAAGGAAATTAAAAGTTGCGCAGCAAGTCTTCGAACAAAATTCTCGCTCAGAGCAACGGAACACATAGTAAATGGCCTCTGAAGTTGAAGGTTTTGTGGAAAGTCTTCAAATGTGCTTTGGGGGACTATGACCCAGTATGAAACTTTTTCATCGCCAAGATCCTTGTTATTGTGTCCCAGGGCTTTGGTTTGCTTATTCATGAAGCCCCAATGACATAAGAACGATAATGGATGACCTTGCATTTTCGTCAAAATTTCAAGCATGGCCATGGGGACGGGTGAGAAAGCAGTTTTGAAGAAAAAAAACCTCTAACTTTAAACGGCCATAACTTTGGAACCAGAAGAGCTAGAGACGTAATCTCTTCACCGTTGGAAAGGAAATTAAAAGTTGCGCAGCAAGTCTTCGAACAAACTTCACGCTCAGAGCAACGGAACACATAGTAAATTGCCTCTGAAGTTGAAGGTTTTGTGGAAAGTCTTCAAATGTGCTTTGGAGGACTATGACCCAGAATGAAACTTTTCATCGCTTAGAGCCTTGTTATTGTGTCCCAGGGCTTTGGTTTGCTTATTAATGAAGCCCCAATGACATAAGAACGATAATGGATGACCTTGCATTTTCGTCAAAATTTCAACCATGGCCATGGGGAGGGTGAGAAAGCAGTTTTGAAGAAAAAAACCTCTAACTTTAAACGGCCATAACTTTGGAACCAGAAGAGCTAGAGACGTAATCTCTTCACCGTTGGAAAGGAAATTAAAAGTTGCGCAGCAAGTCTTCGAACAAACTTCACGCTCAGAGCAACGGAACACATAGTAAATGGCCTCTGAAGTTGAAGGTTTTGTGGAAAGTCTTCAAATGTGCTTTGGGAGGACTATGACCCAGAATGAAACTTTTTCATCGCTTAGAGCCTTGTTATTGTGTCCCAGGGCTTTGGTTTGCTTATTCATGAAGCCCCAATGACATAAGAACGATAATGGATGACCTTGCATTTTCGTCAAAATTTCAAGCATGGCCATGGGGACGGGTGAGAAAGCAGTTTTAGAGAAAAAAAACCTCTAACTTTAAACGGCCATAACTTTGGAACCAGAAGAGCTAGAGACGTAATCTCTTCACCGTTGGAAAGGAAATTAAAAGTTGCGCAGCAAGTCTTCGAACAAAGTTCACGCTCAGAGCAACGGAACACATAGTAAATGGCCTCTGAAGTTGAAGGTTTTGTGGAAAGTCTTCAAATGTGCTTTGGGGGACTATGACCCAGTATGAAACTTTTCATCGCCAAGATCCTTGTTATTGTGTCCCAGGGCTTTGGTTTGCTTATTCATGAAGCCCCAATGACATAAGAACGATAATGGATGACCTTGCATTTTCGTCAAAATTTCAAGCATGGCCATAGGGACGGGTGAGAAAGCAGTTTTGAAGAAAAAAAACCTCTAACTTTAAACGGCCATAACTTTGGAACCAGAAGAGCTAGAGACGTAATCTCTTCACCGTTGGAAAGGAAATTAAAAGTTGCGCAGCAAGTCTTCGAACAAAATTCTCGCTCAGAGCAACGGAACACATAGTAAATGGCCTCTGAAGTTGAAGGTTTTGTGGAAAGTCTTCAAATGTGCTTTGGAGGACTATGACCCAGAATGAAACTTTTTCATCGCTTAGAGCCTTGTTATTGTGTCCCAGGGCTTTGGTTTGCTTATTAATGAAGCCCCAATGACATAAGAACGATAATGGATGACCTTGCATTTTCGTCAAAATTTCAACCATGGCCATGGGAAAGGGTGAGAAAGCAGTGTTGAAGAAAAAAAACCTCTAACTTTAAACGGCCATAACTTTGGAACCAGAAGAGCTAGAGACGTAATCTTTCACCGTTGGAAAGGAAATTAAAAGTTGCGCAGCAAGTCTTCGAACAAACTTCACGCTCAGAGCAACGGAACACATAGTAAATGGCCTCTGAAGTTGAAGGTTTTGTGGAAAGTCTTCAAATGTGCTTTGGAGGACTATGACCCAGAATGAAACTTTTTCATCGCTTAGAGCCTTGTTATTGTGTCCCAGGGCTTTGGTTTGCTTATTCATGAAGCCCCAATGACATAAGAACGATAATGGATGACCTTGCATTTTCGTCAAAATTTCAACCATGGCCATGGGGAAGGGTGAGAAAGCAGTGTTGAAGAAAAAAAAAACCTCTAACTTTAAACGGCCATAACTTTGGAACCAGAAGAGCTAGAGACGTAATCTCTTCACCGTTGGAAAGGAAATTAAAAGTTGCGCAGCAAGTCTTCGAACAAAATTCACGCTCAGAGCAACGGAACACATAGTAAATTGCCTCTGAAGTTGAAGGTTTTGTGGAAAGTCTTCAAATGTGCTTTGGGGGACTATGACCCAGAATGAAACTTTTTCATCGCTTAGAGCCTTGTTATTGTGTCCCAGGGCTTTGGTTTGGTTATTCAAGAAGCCCCAATGACATAAGAACGATAATGGATGACCTTGCATTTTCGTCAAAATTTCAAGCATGGCCATGGGGACGGGTGAGAAAGCAGTTTTGAAGAAAAAAACCTCTAACTTTAAACGGCCATAACTTTGGAACCAGAAGAGCTAGAGACGTAATCTCTTCACCGTTGGAAAGGAAATTAAAAGTTGCGCAGCAAGTCTTCGAACAAAATTCTCGCTCAGAGCAACGGAACACATAGTAAATGGCCTCTGAAGTTGAAGGTTTTGTGGAAAGTCTTCAAATGTGCTTTGGGGGACTATGACCCAGTATGAAACTATTTCATCGCCAAGATCCTTGTTATTGTGTCCCAGGGCTTTGGTTTGCTTATTCATGAAGCCCCAATGACATAAGAACGATAATGGATGACCTTGCATTTTCGTCAAAATTTCAAGCATGGCCATAGGGACGGGTGAGAAAGCAGTTTTGAAGAAAAAAAACCTCTAACTTTAAACGGCCATAACTTTGGAACCAGAAGAGCTAGAGACGTAATCTCTTCACCGTTGGAAAGGAAATTAAAAGTTGCGCAGCAAGTCTTCGAACAAACTTCACGCTCAGAGCAACGGAACACATAGTAAATGGCCTCTGAAGTTGAAGGTTTTGTGGAAAGTCTTCAAATGTGCTTTGGAGGACTATGACCCAGAATGAAACTTTTTCATCGCCAAGATCCTTGTTATTGTGTCCCAGGGCTTTGGTTTGCTTATTCATGAAGCCCCAATGACATAAGAACGATAATGGATGACCTTGCATTTTCGTCAAAATTTCAACCATGGCCATGGGGAAGGGTGAGAAAGCAGTGTTGAAGAAAAAAAACCTCTAACTTTAAACGGCCATAACTTTGGAACCAGAAGAGCTAGAGACGTAATCTCTTCACCGTTGGAAAGGAAATTAAAAGTTGCGCAGCAAGTCTTCGAACAAAGTTCTCGCTCAGAGCAACGGAACACATAGTAAATGGCCTCTGAAGTTGGAGGTTTTGTGGAAAGTCTTCAAATGTGCTTTGTATGACTATGACCCATTATGAAACTTTTTCATCGCCAAGATGCTTATTATTGTGTTCCAGGGCTTTGGTTTGGTTATTCAAGAAGCCCCAATGACATAAGAACGATAATGGATGACCTTGCATTTTCGTCAAAATTTCAAGCATGGCCATGGGGACGGGTGAGAAAGCAGTTTTGAAGAAAAAAAACCTTTAACTTTTAACGGCCATAACTTTGGAACCAGAAGAGCTAGAGACGTAATCTCTTCACCGTTGGAAAGGAAATTAAAAGTTGCGCAGCAAGTCTTCGAACAAAGTTCTCGCTCAGAGCAACGGAACACATAGTAAATGGCCTCTGAAGTTGGAGGTTTTGTGGAAAGTCTTCAAATGTGCTTTGGGGGACTATGACCCACCATGAAACTTTTTCATCGCCAAGATCCTTATTATTGTGTTCCAGGGCTTTGGTTTGCTTATTCATGAAGCCCCAATGACATAAGAACGATAATGGATGACCTTGCATTTTCGTCAAAATTTCATCCATGGCCTTGGGGACGGGTGAGAAAGCAGTTTTGGAGAAAAAAAAACCTCTAACTTTAAACGGCCATAACTTTGGAACCAGAAGAGCTAGAGACGTAATCTCTTCACCGTTGGAAAGGAAATTAAAAGTTGCGCAGCAAGTCTTCGAACAAACTTCACGCTCAGAGCAACGGAACACATAGTAAATTGCCTCTGAAGTTGAAGGTTTTGTGGAAAGTCTTCAAATGTGCTTTGGAGGACTATGACCCAGAATGAAACTTTTTCATCGCTTAGAGCCTTGTTATTTTGTCCCAGGGCTTTGGTTCGCTTATTAATGAAGCCTCAATGACATAAGAACGATAATGGATGACCTTGCATTTTCGTCAAAATTTCAACCATGGCCATGGGGAAGGGTGAGAAAGCAGTGTTGAAGAAAAAAAACCTCTAACTTTAAACGGCCATAACTTTGGAACCAGAAGAGCTAGAGACGTAATCTCTTCACCGTTGGAAAGGAAATTAAAAGTTGCGCAGCAAGTCTTCGAACAAAATTCTCGCTCAGAGCAACGGAACACATAGTAAATGGCCTCTGAAGTTGAAGGTTTTGTGGAAAGTCTTCAAATGTGCTTTGGGGGACTATGACCCAGTATGAAACTATTTCATCGCCAAGATCCTTGTTATTGTGTCCCAGGGCTTTGGTTTGCTTATTCATGAAGCCCCAATGACATAAGAACGATAATGGATGACCTTGCATTTTCGTCAAAATTTCAAGCATGGCCATAGGGACGGGTGAGAAAGCAGTTTGAAGAAAAAAAACCTCTAACTTTAAACGGCCATAACTTTGGAACCAGAAGAGCTAGAGACGTAATCTCTTCACCGTTGGAAAGGAAATTAAAAGTTGCGCAGCAAGTCTTCGAACAAACTTCACGCTCAGAGCAACGGAACACATAGTAAATTGCCTCTGAAGTTGAAGGTTTTGTGGAAAGTCTTCAAATGTGCTTTGGAGGACTATGACCCAGAATGAAACTTTTTCATCGCTTAGAGCCATGTTATTGTGTCCCAGGGCTTTGGTTTGCTTATTAATGAAGCCCCAATGACATAAGAACGATAATGGATGACCTTGCATTTTCGTCAAAATTTCAACCATGGCCATGGGGAAGGGTGAGAAAGCAGTTTTGAAGAAAAAAAACCTCCAACTTTAAACGGCCATAACTTTGGAACCAGAAGAGCTAGAGACGTAATCTCTTCACCGTTGGAAAGGAAATTAAAAGTTGCGCAGCAAGTCTTCGAACAAACTTCACGCTCAGAGCAACGGAACACATAGTAAATTGCCTCTGAAGTTGAAGGTTTTGTGGAAAGTCTTCAAATGTGCTTTGGAGGACTATGACCCAGAATGAAACTTTTTCATCGCTTAGAGCCTTGTTATTGTGTCCCAGGGCTTTGGTTTGCTTATTCATGAAGCCCCAATGACATAAGAACGATAATGGATGACCTTGCATTTTCGTCAAAATTTCATCCATGGCCATGGGGACGGGTGAGAAAGCAGTTTTAGAGAAAAAAAACCTTTAACTTTAAACGGCCATAACTTTGGAACCAGAAGAGCTAGAGACGTAATCTCTTCACCGTTGGAAAGGAAATTAAAAGTTGCGCAGCAAGTCTTCGAACAAAGTTCTCGCTCAGAGCAACGGAACACATAGTAAATGGCCTCTGAAGTTGAAGGTTTTGTGGAAAGTCTTCAAATGTGCTTTGGGGGACTATGACCCAGTATGAAACTATTTCATCGCCAAGATCCTTGTTATTGTGTCCCAGGGCTTTGGTTTGCTTATTCATGAAGCCCCAATGACATAAGAACGATAATGGATGACCTTGCATTTTCGTCAAAATTTCAAGCATGGCCATAGGGACGGGTGAGAAAGCAGTTTTGAAGAAAAAAAACCTCTAACTTTAAACGGCCATAACTTTGGAACCAGAAGAGCTAGAGACGTAATCTCTTCACCGTTGGAAAGGAAATTAAAAGTTGCGCAGCAAGTCTTCGAACAAAATTCTCGCTCAGAGCAACGGAACACATAGTAAATGGCCTCTGAAGTTGAAGGTTTTGTGGAAAGTCTTCAAATGTGCTTTGGAGGACTATGACCCAGAATGAAACTTTTTCATCGCTTAGAGCCTTGTTATTGTGTCCCAGGGCTTTGGTTTGCTTATTAATGAAGCCCCAATGACATAAGAACGATAATGGATGACCTTGCATTTTCGTCAAAATTTCAACCATGGCCATGGGAAAGGGTGAGAAAGCAGTGTTGAAGAAAAAAAACCTCTAACTTTAAACGGCCATAACTTTGGAACCAGAAGAGCTAGAGACGTAATCTTTTCACCGTTGGAAAGGAAATTAAAAGTTGCGCAGCAAGTCTTCGAACAAACTTCACGCTCAGAGCAACGGAACACATAGTAAATTGCCTCTGAAGTTGAAGGTTTTGTGGAAAGTCTTCAAATGTGCTTTGGAGGACTATGACCCAGAATGAAACTTTTTCATCGCTTAGAGCCTTGTTATTGTGTCCCAGGGCTTTGGTTTGCTTATTTATGAAGCCCCAATGACATAAGAACGATAATGGATGACCTTGCATTTTCGTCAAAATTTCAACCATGGCCATGGGGAAGGGTGAGAAAGCAGTGTTGAAGAAAAAAAAACCTCTAACTTTAAACGGCCATAACTTTGGAACCAGAAGAGCTAGAGACGTAATCTCTTCACCGTTGGAAAGGAAATTAAAAGTTGCGAAGCAAGTCTTCGAACAAAATTCACGCTCAGAGCAACGGAACACATAGTAAATTGCCTCTGAAGTTGGAGGTTTTGTGGAAAGTCTTCAAATGTGCTTTGGGGGACTATGACCCAGAATGAAACTTTTTCATCGCTTAGAGCCTTGTTATTGTGTCCCAGGGCTTTGGTTTGGTTATTCAAGAAGCCTCAGTGATATAAGAACGATAATGGTTGACCTTGCATTTTCGTCAAAATTTCAAGCATGGCCATGGGGACGGGTGAGAAAGCAGTTTTGAAGAAAAAAACCTCCAACTTTAAACGGCCATAACTTTGGAACCAGAAGAGCTAGAGACGTAATCTTTTCACCGTTGGAAAGGAAATTAAAAGTTGCGCAGCAAGTCTTCGAACAAAATTCTCGCTCAGAGCAACGGAACACATAGTAAATGGCCTCTGAAGTTGAAGGTTTTGTGGAAAGTCTTCAAATGTGCTTTGGGGGACTATGACCCAGTATGAAACTATTTCATCGCCAAGATCCTTGTTATTGTGTCCCAGGGCTTTGGTTTGCTTATTCAAGAAGCCCCAATGACATAAGAACGATAATGGATGACCTTGCATTTTCGTCAAAATTTCAAGCATGGCCATAGGGACGGGTGAGAAAGCAGTTTTGAAGAAAAAAAACCTCTAACTTTAAACGGCCATAACTTTGGAACCAGAAGAGCTAGAGACGTAATCTCTTCACCGTTGGAAAGGAAATTAAAAGTTGCGCAGCAAGTCTTCGAACAAACTTCACGCTCAGAGCAACGGAACACATAGTAAATGGCCTCTGAAGTTGAAGGTTTTGTGGAAAGTCTTCAAATGTGCTTTGGAGGACTATGACCCAGAATGAAACTTTTTCATCGCTTAGAGCCTTGTTATTGTGTCCCAGGGCTTTGGTTTGCTTATTAATGAAGCCTCAGTGATATAAGAACGATAATGGTTGACCTTGCATTTTCGTCAAAATTTCAAGCATGGCCATGGGGACGGGTGAGAAAGCAGTGTTGAAGAAAAAAAAACCTCTAACTTTAAACGGCCATAACTTTGGAACCAGAAGAGCTAGAGACGTAATCTCTTCACCGTTGGAAAGGAAATTAAAAGTTGCGCAGCAAGTCTTCGAACAAACTTCACGCTCAGAGCAACGGAACACATAGTAAATTGCCTCTGAAGTTGAAGGTTTTGTGGAAAGTCTTCAAATGTGCTTTGGAGGACTATGACCCAGAATGAAACTTTTTCATCGCTTAGAGCCTTGTTATTGTGTCCCAGGGCTTTGGTTTGCTTATTCATGAAGCCCCAATGACATAAGAACGATAATGGATGACCTTGCATTTTCGTCAAAATTTCATCCATGGCCTTGGGGACGGGTGAGAAAGCAGTTTTAGAGAAAAAAAAACCTTTAACTTTAAACGGCCATATCTTTGGAACCAGAAGAGCTAGAGACGTAATCTCTTCACCGTTGGAAAGGAAATTAAAAGTTGCGCTGCAAGTCTTCGAACAAACTTCACGCTCAGAGCAACGGAACATAGAGTAAATGGCCTCTGAAGTTGAAGGTTTTGTGGAAATTCTTCAAATGTGCTTTGGGGGACTATGACCCAGTATGAAACTATTTCATCGCCAAGATCCTTGTTATTGTGTCCCAGGGCTTTGGTTTGCTTATTCATGAAGCCCCAATGACATAAGAACGATAATGGATGACCTTGCATTTTCGTCAAAATTTCAAGCATGGCCATAGGGACGGGTGAGAAAGCAGTTTTGAAGAAAAAAAACCTCTAACTTTAAACGGCCATAACTTTGGAACCAGAAGAGCTAGAGACGTAATCTCTTCACCGTTGGAAAGGAAATTAAAAGTTGCGCAGCAAGTCTTCGAACAAAATTCTCGCTCAGAGCAACGGAACACATAGTAAATGGCCTCTGAAGTTGAAGGTTTTGTGGAAAGTCTTCAAATGTGCTTTGGAGGACTATGACCCAGAATGAAACTTTTTCATCGCTTAGAGCCTTGTTATTGTGTCCCAGGGCTTTGGTTTGCTTATTAATGAAGCCCCAATGACATAAGAACGATAATGGATGACCTTGCATTTTCGTCAAAATTTCAACCATGGCCATGGGAAAGGGTGAGAAAGCAGTGTTGAAGAAAAAAAACCTCTAACTTTAAACGGCCATAACTTTGGAACCAGAAGAGCTAGAGACGTAATCTTTTCACCGTTGGAAAGGAAATTAAAAGTTGCGCAGCAAGTCTTCGAACAAACTTCACGCTCAGAGCAACGGAACACATAGTAAATTGCCTCTGAAGTTGAAGGTTTTGTGGAAAGTCTTCAAATGTGCTTTGGAGGACTATGACCCAGAATGAAACTTTTTCATCGCTTAGAGCCTTGTTATTGTGTCCCAGGGCTTTGGTTTGCTTATTATGAAGCCCCAATGACATAAGAACGATAATGGATGACCTTGCATTTTCGTCAAAATTTCAACCATGGCCATGGGGAAGGGTGAGAAAGCAGTGTTGAAGAAAAAAAAACCTCTAACTTTAAACGGCCATAACTTTGGAACCAGAAGAGCTAGAGACGTAATCTCTTCACCGTTGGAAAGGAAATTAAAAGTTGCGAAGCAAGTCTTCGAACAAAATTCACGCTCAGAGCAACGGAACACATAGTAAATTGCCTCTAAAGTTGGAGGTTTTGTGGAAAGTCTTCAAATGTGCTTTGGGGGACTATGACCCAGAATGAAACTTTTTCATCGCTTAGAGCCTTGTTATTGTGTCCCAGGGCTTTGGTTTGGTTATTCAAGAAGCCTCAGTGATATAAGAACGATAATGGTTGACCTTGCATTTTCGTCAAAATTTCAAGCATGGCCATGGGGACGGGTGAGAAAGCAGTTTTGAAGAAAAAAACCTCCAACTTTAAACGGCCATAACTTTGGAACCAGAAGAGCTAGAGACGTAATCTCTTCACCGTTGGAAAGGAAATTAAAAGTTGCGCAGCAAGTCTTCGAACAAACTTCACGCTCAGAGCAACGGAACACATAGTAAATGGCCTCTGAAGTTGAAGGTTTTGTGGAAAGTCTTCAAATGTGCTTTGGAGGACTATGACCCAGAATGAAACTTTTTCATCGCTTAGAGCCTTGTTATTGTGTCCCAGGGCTTTGGTTTGCTTATTAATGAAGCCTCAGTGATATAAGAACGATAATGGTTGACCTTGCATTTTCGTCAAAATTTCAAGCATGGCCATGGGGACGGGTGAGAAAGCAGTGTTGAAGAAAAAAAAACCTCTAACTTTAAACGGCCATAACTTTGGAACCAGAAGAGCTAGAGACGTAATCTCTTCACCGTTGGAAAGGAAATTAAAAGTTGCGCTGCAAGTCTTCGAACAAACTTCACGCTCAGAGCAACGGAACATAGAGTAAATGGCCTCTGAAGTTGAAGGTTTTGTGGAAATTCTTCAAATGTGCTTTGGGGGACTATGACCCAGAATGAAACTTTTTCATCGCCAAGATCCTTGTTATTGTGTCCCAGGGCTTTGGTTTGCTTATTCATGAAGCCCCAATGACATAAGAACGATAATGGATGACTTTGCATTTTCGTCAAAATGTCAAGCATGGCCATGGGGACGGGTGAGAAAGCAGTTTTGAAGAAAAAAACCTCTAACTTTAAACGGCCATATCTTTGGAACCAGAAGAGCTAGAGACGTAATCTCTTCACCGTTGGAAAGGAAATTAAAAGTTGCGCAGCAAATCTTCGAACAAACTTCACGCTCAGACCAACGGAACATAGAGTAAATGGCCTCTGAAGTTGAAGGTTTTGTGGAAATTCTTCAAATGTGCTTTGGGAGACTATGACCCAGAATGAAACTTTTTCATCGCCAAGATCCTTGTTATTGTGTTCATGGGCTTTGGTTTGCTTATTCATGAAGCCCCAATGACATAAGAACGATAATGGATGACTTTGCATTTTCGTCAAAATGTCAAGCATGGCCATGGGGACTGGTGAGAAAGCAGTTTTGAAGAAAAAAACCTCTAACTTTAAACGGCCATATCTTTGGAACCAGAAGAGCTAGAGACGTAATCTCTTCACCGTTGGAAAGGAAATTAAAAGTTGCGCAGCAAGTCTTCGAACAAACTTCACGCTCAGACCAACGGAACATAGAGTAAATGGCCTCTGAAGTTGAAGGTTTTGTGGAAATTCTTCAAATGTGCTTTGGGGGACTATGACCCAGAATGAAACTTTTTCATCGCCAAGATCCTTGTTATTGTGTTCATGGGCTTTGGTTTGCTTATTCATGAAGCCCCAATGACATAAGAACGATAATGGATGACTTTGCATTTTCGTCAAAATGTCAAGCATGGCCATGGGGACGGGTGAGAAAGCAGTTTTGAAGAAAAAAACCTCTAACTTTAAACGGCCATATCTTTGGAACCAGAAGAGCTAGAGACGTAATCTCTTCACCGTTGGAAAGGAAATTAAAAGTTGCGCAGCAAATCTTCGAACAAACTTCACGCTCAGACCAACGGAACATAGAGTAAATGGCCTCTGAAGTTGAAGGTTTTGTGGAAATTCTTCAAATGTGCTTTGGGAGACTATGACCCAGAATGAAACTTTTTCATCGCCAAGATCCTTGTTATTGTGTTCATGGGCTTTGGTTTGCTTATTCATGAAGCCCCAATGACATAAGAACGATAATGGATGACTTTGCATTTTCGTCAAAATGTCAAGCATGGCCATGGGGACTGGTGAGAAAGCAGTTTTGAAGAAAAAAACCTCTAACTTTAAACGGCCATATCTTTGGAACCAGAAGAGCTAGAGACGTAATCTCTTCACCGTTGGAAAGGAAATTAAAAGTTGCGCAGCAAGTCTTCGAACAAACTTCACGCTCAGACCAACGGAACATAGAGTAAATGGCCTCTGAAGTTGAAGGTTTTGTGGAAATTCTTCAAATGTGCTTTGGGGGACTATGACCCAGAATGAAACTTTTTCATCGCCAAGATCCTTGTTATTGTGTTCATGGGCTTTGGTTTGCTTATTCATGAAGCCCCAATGACATAAGAACGATAATGGATGACTTTGCATTTTCGTCAAAATGTCAAGCATGGCCATGGGGACGGGTGAGAAAGCAGTTTTGAAGAAAAAAACCTCTAACTTTAAACGGCCATATCTTTGGAACCAGAAGAGCTAGAGACGTAATCTCTTCACCGTTGGAAAGGAAATTAAAAGTTGCGCAGCAAATCTTCGAACAAACTTCACGCTCAGACCAACGGAACATAGAGTAAATGGCCTCTGAAGTTGAAGGTTTTGTGGAAATTCTTCAAATGTGCTTTGGGAGACTATGACCCAGAATGAAACTTTTTCATCGCCAAGATCCTTGTTATTGTGTTCATGGGCTTTGGTTTGCTTATTCATGAAGCCCCAATGACATAAGAACGATAATGGATGACTTTGCATTTTCGTCAAAATGTCAAGCATGGCCATGGGGACTGGTGAGAAAGCAGTTTTGAAGAAAAAAACCTCTAACTTTAAACGGCCATATCTTTGGAACCAGAAGAGCTAGAGACGTAATCTCTTCACCGTTGGAAAGGAAATTAAAAGTTGCGCAGCAAGTCTTCGAACAAACTTCACGCTCAGACCAACGGAACATAGAGTAAATGGCCTCTGAAGTTGAAGGTTTTGTGGAAATTCTTCAAATGTGCTTTGGGGGACTATGACCCAGAATGAAACTTTTTCATCGCCAAGATCCTTGTTATTGTGTTCATGGGCTTTGGTTTGCTTATTCATGAAGCCCCAATGACATAAGAACGATAATGGATGACTTTGCATTTTCGTCAAAATGTCAAGCATGGCCATGGGGACGGGTGAGAAAGCAGTTTTGAAGAAAAAAACCTCTAACTTTAAACGGCCATATCTTTGGAACCAGAAGAGCTAGAGACGTAATCTCTTCACCGTTGGAAAGGAAATTAAAAGTTGCGCAGCAAATCTTCGAACAAACTTCACGCTCAGACCAACGGAACATAGAGTAAATGGCCTCTGAAGTTGAAGGTTTTGTGGAAATTCTTCAAATGTGCTTTGGGAGACTATGACCCAGAATGAAACTTTTTCATCGCCAAGATCCTTGTTATTGTGTTCATGGGCTTTGGTTTGCTTATTCATGAAGCCCCAATGACATAAGAACGATAATGGATGACTTTGCATTTTCGTCAAAATGTCAAGCATGGCCATGGGGACTGGTGAGAAAGCAGTTTTGAAGAAAAAAACCTCTAACTTTAAACGGCCATATCTTTGGAACCAGAAGAGCTAGAGACGTAATCTCTTCACCGTTGGAAAGGAAATTAAAAGTTGCGCAGCAAGTCTTCGAACAAACTTCACGCTCAGACCAACGGAACATAGAGTAAATGGCCTCTGAAGTTGAAGGTTTTGTGGAAATTCTTCAAATGTGCTTTGGGGGACTATGACCCAGAATGAAACTTTTTCATCGCCAAGATCCTTGTTATTGTGTTCATGGGCTTTGGTTTGCTTATTCATGAAGCCCCAATGACATAAGAACGATAATGGATGACTTTGCATTTTCGTCAAAATGTCAAGCATGGCCATATGGACGGGTGAGAAAGCAGTTTTGAAGAAAAAAACCTCTAACTTTAAACGGCCATATCTTTGGAACCAGAAGAGCTAGAGACGTAATCTCTTCACCGTTGGAAAGGAAATTAAAAGTTGCGCAGCAAATCTTCGAACAAACTTCACGCTCAGACCAACGGAACATAGAGTAAATGGCCTCTGAAGTTGAAGGTTTTGTGGAAATTCTTCAAATGTGCTTTGGGAGACTATGACCCAGAATGAAACTTTTTCATCGCCAAGATCCTTGTTATTGTGTTCATGGGCTTTGGTTTGCTTATTCATGAAGCCCCAATGACATAAGAACGATAATGGATGACTTTGCATTTTCGTCAAAATGTCAAGCATGGCCATATGGATGGAGGGGAAAGTTGGACATTCCTTCAAATGGCCATAACTTCGTAACCATGTGTCCTAGCGAGACGATTAAGACAGTTTTGGAAAGGTATTGAAGCGGTCTTTTAAAGCCGCACATGGGTTCTACGATTAAACTCACGGATAGTCTTGTAAATGGGCTCTGAATGCATTTTACTCGGGAAAACCTATCAATTTTAGCATGCGTATATAGTGCACTATGACCCATTTTGAGACTTTTTCATCGCCAAGATCCTTATTATTGTGTTCCAGGGCTTTGGTTTGGTTATTCAAGAAGCCTCAATGATATAAGAACGATAATGGTTGACATTGCATTTTCGTCAAATTTCAACCATGGCCATATGGATGGATGGGAAAGTTGGACATTCCTTCAAATGGCCATAACTTCGTAACCATGTGTCCTAGCGAGACGATTAAGACAGTTTTGGAAAGGTATTGAAGCGGTCTTCTAAAGCCGCACATGAGTTCTAAGATTAAACTCACGGATAGTCTTGTAAATGGGCTCTGAATGCATTTTACTTGGGAAAACCTATCAATTTTAGCATGCGTATATAGTGCACTATGACCCATTTTGAGACTTTTTCATCGCCAAGATCCTTATTATTGTGTTCCAGGGCTTTGGTTTGGTTATTCAAGAAGCCTCAATGATATAAGAACGATAATGGTTGACCTTGTATTTTCGTCAAAATTTCAACCATGGCCATATGGATGGAGGGGAAAGTTGGACATTCCTTCAAATGGCCATAACTTCGTAACCATGTGTCCTAGTGAGACGATTAAGACAGTTTTGGAAAGGTATTGAAGCGGTTTTTGAAAGCCGCACATTGGTTCTAAGATTAAACTCACGGATAGTCTTGTAAATGGGCTCTGAATGCATTTTACTCGGGAAAACTTATCAATTTTAGCATGCGTATATAGTGCACTATGACCCATTTTGAGACTTTTTCATCGCCAAGATCCTTATTATTGTGTTCCAGGGCTTTGGTTTGGTTATTCAAGAAGTCTCAATGATATAAGAACGATAATGGTTGACCTTGCATTTTCGTCAAAATTTCAACCATGGCCATATGGATGGAGGGGAAAGTTGGACATTCCTTCAAATGGCCATAACTTCGTAACCATGTGTCCTAGCGAGACGATTAAGACAGTTTTGGAAAGGTATTGAAGCGGTCTTTTAAAGCCGCACATGGGTTCTAAGATTAAACTCACGGATAGTCTTGTAAATGGGCTCTGAATGCATTTTACTCGGGAAAACCTATCAATTTTAGCATGCGTATATAGTGCACTATGACCCATTTTGAGACTTTTTCATCGCCAAGATCCTTATTATTGTGTTCCAGGGCTTTGGTTTGGTTATTCAAGAAGCCTCAATGATATAAGAACGATAATGGTTGACCTTGCATTTTCGTCAAAATTTCAACCATGGCCATATGGATGGATGGGAAAGTTGGATATTCCTTCAAATGGCCATAACTTCGTAACCATGTGTCCTAGCGAGACGATTAAGACAGTTTTGGAAAGGTATTGAAGCGGTCTTCTAAAGCCGCACATGGGTTCTACGATTAAACTCACGGGTAGTCTTGTAAATGGCCTCTGAATGCATTTTACTCGGGAAAACCTATCAATTTTAGCATGCGTATATAGTGCACTATGACCCATTTCGAGACTTTTTCATCGCCAAGATCCTTATTATTGTGTTCCAGGGCTTTGGTTTGGTTATTCAAGAAGCCTCAATGATATAAGAACGATAATGGTTGACCTTGCATTTTCGTCAAAATTTCAACCATGGCCATATGGATGGATGGGAAAGTTGGACATTCCTTCAAATGGCCATAACTTCGTAACCATGTGTCCTAGCGAGACGATTAAGACAGTTTTGGAAAGGTATTGAAGCGGTCTTTTAAAGCCGCACATGGGTTCTACGATTAAACTCACTGATAGTCTTGTAAATGGGCTCTGAATGCATTTTACTCGGGAAAACCTATCAATTTTAGCATGCGTATATAGTGCACTATGACCCATTTTGAGACTTTTTCATCGCCAAGATCCTTATTATTGTGTTCCAGGGCTTTGGTTTGGTTATTCAAGAAGCCTTAATGATATAAGATCGATGATGGTTGACCTTGCATTTTCGTCAAAATTTCAACCATGGCCATATGGATGGATGGGAAAGTTGGACATTCCTTCAAATGGCCATAACTTCGTAGCCATGTGTCCTAGCAAGGCGATTAAGACAGTTTTGGAAAGGTATTGAAGCGGTCTTCTAAAGCCGCACATGGGTTCTACGATTAAACTCACGGATAGTCTAGTAAATGGACTCTGAATGCATTTTACTCGGGAAAACCTATCAATTTTAGCATGCGTATATAGTGCACTATGACCCATTTTGAGACCTTTTCATCGCCAAGATCCTTATTATTGTGTTCCAGGGCTTTGGTTTGGTTATTCAAGAAGCCTCAATGATATAAGAACGATAATGGTTGACCTTGCATTTTCGTCAAAATTTCAACCATGGCCATATGGATGGATGGGAAAGTTGGACATTCCTTCAAATGGCCATAACTTCGTAACTATGTGTCCTAGCGAGACGATTAAGACAGTTTTGGAAAGGTATTGAAGCGGTCTTCTAAAGCCGCACATGCGTTCTACGACTAAACTCACGGATAGTCTAGTAAATGGACTCTGAATGCATTTTACTCGGGAAAACCTATCAATTTTAGCATGCGTATATAGTGCACTATGACCCATTTTGAGACCTTTTCATCGCCAAGATCCTTATTATTGTGTTCCAGGGCTTTGGTTTGGTTATTCAAGAAGCCTCAATGATATAAGAACGATAATGGTTGACCTTGCATTTTCGTCAAAATTTCAACCATGGCCATATGGATGGAGGGGAAAGTGGGACATACCTTCAAATGGCCATAACTTCGTAACCATGAGTCATAGCAAGACGATTAAGACAGTTTTGGAAAGGTATTGAAACGGTCTTCTAAAGCCGCACATGGGTTCTACGATGAAACTCACGGGTAGTCTTGTAAATGGCCTCTGAATGCATTTTACTCGGGAAACCCTATCAATTTTAGCATGCGTATATAGTGCACTATGACCCATTTTGAGACTTTTTCATCGCCAAGATCCTTATTATTGTGTTCCAGGGCTTTGGTTTGGTTATTCAAGAAGCCTCAATGATATAAGAACGATAATGGTTGACCTTGCATTTTCGTCAAAATTTCAACCATGGCCATATGGATGGATGGGAAAGTTGGACATTCCTTCAAATGGCCATAACTTCGTAACCATGTGTCCTAGCGAGACGATTAAGACAGTTTTGGAAAGGTATTGAAGCGGTCTTCTAAAGCCGCACATGGGTTTTAAGATTAAACTGACGGGTAGTCTTGTAAATGGGCTCTGAATGCATTTTACTCGGGAAAACCTATCAATTTTACCATGCGTATATAGTGCACTATGACCCATTTTGAGACTTTTTCACCGCCAAGATCCTTATTATTGTGTTCCAGGGCTTTGGTTTGGTTATTCAAGAAGCCTCAATGATATAAGAACGATAATGGTTGACCTTGCATTTTTTGTCAAAATTTCAACCATGGCCATATGGATGGATGGGAAAGTTGGACATTCCTTCAAATGGCCATAACTTCGTAACCATGTGTCCTGGCGAGACGATTAAGACAGTTTTGGAAAGGTATTGAAGCGGTCTTCTAAAGCCGCACATGGGTTCTACGATTAAACTCACGGATAGTCTTGTAAATGGGCTCTGAATGCATTTTACTCGGGAAAACATTGATAGGTTTAGCATGCGTATATAGTGCACTATGACCCATTTTGAGACTTTTTCATCGCCAAGATCCTTATTATTGTGTTCCAGGGCTTTGGTTTGGTTATTCAAGAAGCCTCAATGATATAAGAACGATAATGGTTGACCTTGCATTTTCGTCAAAATTTCAACCATGGCCATATGGATGGATGGGAAAGTTGGACATTCCTTCAAATGGCCATAACTTCGTAACCATGTGTCCTAGCGAGACGATTAAGACAGTTTTGGAAAGGTATTGAAGCGGTCTTCTAAAGCCGCACATGGGTTCTACGATTAAACTCACGGATAGTCTTGTAAATGGGCTCTTAATGCATTTTACTCGGGAAAACCTATCAATTTTAGCATGCGTATATAGTGCACTATGACCCATTTTGAGACTTTTTCACCGCCAAGATCCTTATTATTGTGTTCCAGGGCTTTGGTTTGGTTATTCAAGAAGCCTCAATGATATAAGAACGATAATGGTTGACCTTGCATTTTCGTCAAAATTTCAACCATGGCCATATGGATGGATGGGAAAGTTGGACATTCCTTCAAATGGCCATAACTTCGTAACCATGTGTCCTAGCGAGACGATTAAGACAGTTTTGGAAAGGTATTGAAGCGGTCTTCTAAAGCCGCACATGGGTTCTAAGATTAAACTGACGGGTAGTCTTGTAAATGGGCTCTGAATGCATTTTACTCGGGAAAACCTATCAATTTTAGCATGCGTATATAGTGCACTATGACCCATTTTGAGACTTTTTCATCGCCAAGATCCTTATTATTGTGTTCCAGGGCTTTGGTTTGGTTATTCAAGAAGCCTCAATGATATAAGAACGATAATGGTTGACCTTGCATTTTTTGTCAAAATTTCAACCATGGCCATATGGATGGATGGGAAAGTTGGACATTCCTTCAAATGGCCATAACTTCGTAACCATGTGTCCTGGCGAGACGATTAAGACAGTTTTGGAAAGGTATTGAAGCGGTCTTCTAAAGCCGCACATGGGTTCTACGATTAAACTCACGGATAGTCTTGTAAATGGGCTCTGAATGCATTTTACTCGGGAAAACATTGATAGGTTTAGCATGCGTATATAGTGCACTATGACCCATTTTGAGACTTTTTCATCGCCAAGATCCTTATTATTGTGTTCCAGGGCTTTGGTTTGGTTATTCAAGAAGCCTCAATGATATAAGAACGATAATGGTTGACCTTGCATTTTCGTCAAAATTTCAACCATGGCCATATGGATGGATGGGAAAGTTGGACATTCCTTCAAATGGCCATAACTTCGTAACCATGTGTCCTAGCGAGACGATTAAGACAGTTTTGGAAAGGTATTGAAGCGGTCTTCTAAAGCCGCACATGGGTTCTACGATTAAACTCACGGATAGTCTTGTAAATGGGCTCTTAATGCATTTTACTCGGGAAAACCTATCAATTTTAGCATGCGTATATAGTGCACTATGACCCATTTTGAGACTTTTTCACCGCCAAGATCCTTATTATTGTGTTCCAGGGCTTTGGTTTGGTTATTCAAGAAGCCTCAATGATATAAGAACGATAATGGCTGACCTTGCATTTTTTGTCAAAATTTCAACCATGGCTATATGGATGGATGGGAAAGTTGGACATTCCTTCAAATGGCCATAACTTCGTAACCATGTGTCCTGGCGAGACGATTAAGACAGTTTTGGAAAGGTATTGAAGCGGTCTTCTAAAGCCGCACATGGGTTCTACGATTAAACTCACGGATAGTCTTGTAAATGGGCTCTGAATGCATTTTACTCGGGAAAACATTGATAGGTTTAGCATGCGTATATAGTGCACTATGACCCATTTTGAGACTTTTTCATCGCCAAGATCCTTATTATTGTGTTCCAGGGCTTTGGTTTGGTTATTCAAGAAGCCTCAATGATATAAGAACGATAATGGTTGACCTTGCATTTTCGTCAAAATTTCAACCATGGCCATATGGATGGATGGGAAAGTTGGACATTCCTTCAAATGGCCATAACTTCGTAACCATGTGTCCTAGCGAGACGATTAAGACAGTTTTGGAAAGGTATTGAAGCGGTCTTTTAAAGCCGCACATGGGTTCTACGATTAAACTCACGGATAACCTTGTAAATGGGCTCTGAATGCATTTTACTCGGGAAAACCTATCAATTTTAGCATGCGTATATAGTGCACTATGACCCATTTTGAGACTTTTTCATCGCCAAGATCCTTATTATTGTGTTCCAGGGCTTTGGTTTGGTTATTCAAGAAGCCTCAATGATATAAGAACGATAATGGTTGACCTTGCATTTTCGTCAAAATTTCAACCATGGCCATATGGATGGATGGGAAAGTTGGACATTCCTTCAAATGGCCATAACTTCGTAACCATGTGTCCTAGCGAGACGATTAAGACAGTTTTGGAAAGGTATTGAAGCGGTCTTCTAAAGCCGCACATGGGTTCTACGATTAAACTCACGGATAGTCTAGTAAATGGGCTCTGAATGCATTTTACTCGGGAAAACCTATCAATTTTAGCATGCGTATATAGTGCACTATGACCCATTTTGAGACTTTTTCATCGCCAAGATCCTTATTATTGTGTTCCAGGGCTTTGGTTTGGTTATTCAAGAAGCCTCAATGATATAAGAACGATAATGGTTGACCTTGCATTTTCGTCAAAATTTCAACCATGGCCATATGGATGGAGGGGAAAGTTGGACATTCCTTCAAATGGCCATAACTTCGTAACCATGTGTCCTAGCGAGACGATTAAGACAGTTTTGGAAAGTTATTGAAGCGGTCTTCTAAAGCCGCACATGGGTTCTACGATTAAACTCACGGATAGTCTTGTAAATGGGCTCTGAATGCATTTTACTCGGGAAAACCTATCAATTGTAGCATGCGTATATAGTGCACTATGACCCATTTTGAGACTTTTTCATCGCCAAGATCCTTATTATTGTGTTCCAGGGCTTTGGTTTGGTTATTCAAGAAGCCTCAATGATATAAGAACGATAATGGTTGACCTTGCATTTTCGTCAAAATTTCAACCATGGCCATATGGATGGATGGGAAAGTTGGACATTCCTTCAAATGGCCATAACTTCGTAACCATGTGTCCTAGCGAGACGATTAAGACAGTTTTGGAAAGGTATTGAAGCGGTCTTTTAAAGCCGCACATGGGTTCTACGATTAAACTCACGGATAGTCTTGTAAATGGGCTCTGAATGCATTTTACTCGGGAAAACCTATCAATTTTAGCATGCGTTTATAGTGCACTATGACCCATTTTGAGACTTTTTCATCGCCAAGATCCTTATTATTATGTTCCAGGGCTTTGGTTTGGTTATTCAAGAAGCCTCAATGATATAAGAACGATAATGGTTGACCTTGCATTTTCGTCAAAATTTCAACCATGGCCATATGGATGGAGGGGAAAGTTGGACATTCCTTCAAATGGCCAAAACTTCGTAACCATGTGTCCTAGCGAGACGATTAAGACAGTTTTGGAAAGGTATTGAAGCGGTCTTTTAAAGCCGCACATGGGTTCTAAGATTAAACTGACGGGTAGTCTTGTAAATGGGCTCTGAATGCATTTTACTCGGGAAAACCTATCAATTTTAGCATGCGTATATAGTGCACTATGACCCATTTTGAGACTTTTTCATCGCCAAGATCCTTATTATTGTGTTCCAGGGCTTTGGTTTGGTTATTCAAGAAGCCTCAATGATATAAGAACGATAATGGTTGACCTTGCATTTTCGTCAAAATTTCAACCATGGCCATATGGATGGATGGGAAAGTCGGACATTCCTTCAAATGGCCATAATTTCGTAACCATGTGTCCTAGCGAGACGATTAAGACAGTTTTGGAAAGGTATTGAAGCGGTCTTTTAAAGCCGCACATGGGTTCTACGATTAAACTCACGGATAGTATTGTAAATGGGCTCTGAATGCATTTTACTCGAGAAAACCTATCAATTTTAGCATGCGTATATAGTGCACTATGACCCATTTTGAGACTTTTTCATCGCCAAGATCCTTATTATTGTGTTCCAGGGCTTTGGTTTGGTTATTCAAGAAGCCTCAATGATATAAGAACGATAATGGTTGACCTTTCATTTTCGTCAAAATTTCAACCATGGCCATATGGATGGAGGGGAAAGTTGGACATTCCTTCAAATGGCCATAACTTCGTAACCATGTGTCCTAGCGAGACGATTAAGACAGTTTTGGAAAGGTATTGAAGCGGTCTTTTAAAGCCGCACATGGGTTCTACGATTAAACTCACGGATAGTCTTGTAAATGGGCTCTGAATGCATTTTACTCGGGAAAACCTATCAATTTTAGCATGCGTATATAGTGCACTATGACCCATTTTGAGACTTTTTCATCGCCAAGATCCTTATTATTGTGTTCCAGGGCTTTGGTTTGGTTATTCAAGAAGCCTCAATGATATAAGAACGATAATGGTTGACCTTGCATTTTCGTCAAAATTTCAACCATGGCCATATGGATGGAGGGGAAAGTTGGACATTCCTTCAAATGGCCATAACTTCGTAACCATGTGTCCTAGCGAGACGATTAAGACAGTTTTGGAAAGGTATTGAAGCGGTCTTCTAAAGCCGCACATGGGTTCAACGATTTAACTCACGGATAGTCTTGTAAATGGGCTCTGAATGCATTTTACTCGGGAAAACCTATCAATTTTAGCATGCGTTATAGTGCACTATGACCCATTTTGAGACTTTTTCATCGCCAAGATCCTTATTATTGTGTTCCAGGGCTTTGGTTTGGTTATTCAAGAAGCCTCAATGATATAAGAACGATAATGGTTGACCTTGCATTTTCGTCCAAATTTCAACCATGGCCATATGGATGGATAGGAAAGTTGGACATTCCTTCAAATGGCCATAACTTCGTAACCATGTGTCCTAGCGAGACGATTAAGACAGTTTTGGAAAGGTATTGAAGCGGTCTTTTAAAGCCGCACATGGGTTCTACGATTAAACTGACGGATAGTCTTGTAAATGGGCTCTGAATGCATTTTACTCGGGAAAACCATCAATTTTAGCATGCGTTTATAGTGCACTATGACCCATTTTGAGACTTTTTCATCGCCAAGATCCTTATTATTGTGTTCCAGGGCTTTGGTTTGGTTATTCAAGAAGCCTCAATGATATAAGAACGATAATGGTTGACCTTGCATTTTCGTCAAAATTTCAACCATGGCCATATGGATGGATGGGAAAGTTGGACATTCCTTCAAATGGCCATAACTTCGTAACCATGTGTCCTAGCGAGACGATTAAGACAGTTTTGGAAAGGTATTGAAGCGGTCTTCTAAAGCCGCACATGGGTTCTACGATTAAACTCACGGATAGTCTTGTAAATGGGCTCTGAATGCATTTTACTCGGGAAAACCTATCAATTTTAGCATGCGTATATAGTGCACTATGACCCATTTTGAGACTTTTTCATCGCCAAGATCCTTATTATTGTGTTCCAGGGCTTTGGTTTGGTTATTCAAGAAGCCTCAATGATATAAGTAACGATAATGGTTGACCTTGCATTTTTTGTCAAAATTTCAACCATGGCCATATGGATGGATGGGAAAGTTGGACATTCCTTCAAATGGCCATAACTTCGTAACCATGTGTCCTAGCGAGACGATTAAGACAGTTTTGGAAAAGGTATTGAAGCGGTCTTTTAAAGCCGCACATGGGTTCTACGATTAAACTCACGGATAGTCTTGTAAATGGGCTCTGAATGCATTTTACTCGGGAAAACCTATCAATTTTTAGCATGCGTATATAGTGCACTATGACCCATTTTGAGACTTTTTCATCGCCAAGATCCTTATTATTGTGTTCCAGGGCTTTGGTTTGGTTATTCAAGAAGCTCAATGATATAAGAACGATAATGGTTGACCTTGCATTTTCGTCAAAATTTCAACCATGGCCATATGGATGGATGGGGGAATGTTGGACATTCCTTCAAATGGCCATAACTTCGTAACCATGTGTCCTAGCGAGACGATTAAGACAGTTTGGAAAGGTATTGAAGCGGTCTTCTAAAGCCGCACATGGGTTCTACGATTAAACTCACGGATAGTCTTGTAAATGGGCTCTGAATGCATTTTACTCGGGAAACCTATCAATTTTAGCATGCGTATATAGTGCACTATGACCCATTTTGAGACTTTTTCATCGCCAAGATCCTTATTATTGTGTTCCAGGGCTTTGGTTTGGTTATTCAAGAAGCCTCAATGATATAAGAACGATAATGGTTGACCTTGCATTTTCGTCAAAATTTCAACCATGGCCATATGGAGGAGGGGGAAAGTTGGACATTCCTTCAAATGGCCATAATCGTAACCATGTGTCCTAGCGAGACGATTAGACAGACAGTTTTGGAAAGGTATTGAAGCGGTCTTTAAAGCCGCACATGGGTTCTACGATTTAAACTCACGGATAGTCTTGTAAATGGGCTCTGAATGCATTTTACTCGGGAAAACCTATCAATTTTAGCATGTGTATATAGTGCACTATGACCCATTTTGAGACTTTTCATCGCCATAGACCTCCTTATTGTGTTCCAGGGCTTTGGTTTGGTTATTAAGAAGCCTCAATGATATAAGAACGATAATGGTTGACCTTGCATTTTCGTCAAAATTTCAACCATGGCCATATGGATGGATGGGAAAGTTGGACATTCCTTCAAATGGCCATAACTTCGTAACCATGTGTCCTAGCGAGACGATTAAGACAGTTTTGGAAAGGTATGAAGCGGTCTCTAAAGCCCACATGGGTTCTACGATTAACTCACGGATAGTCTTGTTATTGCCTCTGAATGCATTTTACTCGGGAAAAACCTATCAATTTAGCATGTAGTATATAGTGCACTATGACCCATTTGAGACTTTTTCATCGCCAAGATCCTTATTATTGTGTTCCAGGGCTTTGGGTTTGGTTATTCAAGAAGCCTCAATGATATAAGAACGATAATGGTTGACCTTGCATTTTCGTCCAAAATTTCAACCATGGCCATATGGATGGATGGGAAAGTTGGACATTCCTTCAAATGGCCATAACTTCGTAACCATGTGTCCTAGCGAGACGATTAAGACAGTTTTGGAAAGGTATTGAAGCGGTCTTTAAAGCCGCACATGGGTTCTACGATTAAACCACGGATAGTCTTTAAAGGGGCTCTGAATGCATTTTACTCGGGAAAACCTATCAATTTTAGCATGCGTATATAGTGCACTATGACCCATTTGAGACTTTTTCATCGCCAAGATCCTTATTATTGTGTTCCAGGGCTTTGGTTTGGTTATTCAAGAAGCCTCAATGATATAAGAACGATAATGGTTGACCTTGCATTTTTCGTCAAAATTTCAACCATGGCCATATGGATGGATGGGAAAGTTGGACATTCCTTCAAATGGCCATAACTTCGTAACCATGTGTCCTAGCGAGACGATTAAGACAGTTTTGGAAAGGTATTGAAGCGGTCTTCTAAAGCCGCACAATGGGGTTTTACGATTAAACTCACGGATAGTCTTGTAAATGGGCTCTGAATGCATTTTACTCGGGAAAACCTATCAATGTTAGCATGCGTATATAGTGAACTATGACCATTTTGAGACTTTTCATCGCCAAGATCCTTATTATTGTGTTCCAGGGCTTGCTTTGGTTGTATTCAAGAAGCTCTCATGATATAAGAACGATAATGGTTGACCTTGCATTTTCGTCAAAATTTCAACCATGGCCATATGGATGGATGGGAAAGTTGGACATTCCTTCAAATGGCCATAACTTCGTAAAATGTGTCCTAGAGACACGATTAAGACAGTTTTGGAAAGGTATTGAAGCGGTCTTCTAAAGCCGCACAGGGGTTCTACGATTAAACTCAGGATTAGTCTTGTAAATGGGCCTCTGAATGCATTTTACTCGGGAAAACCTATCAATTTTAGCATGCGT
>NW_024428270.1:0-34157 GCF_017562075.2 Anopheles merus | reverse complement strand
CAGCCCGGTCTCGTTACAGTATTACTCGTTACGTCAAAGAAGAAGATTTTTTTACGGGAAGATGTGGGCTTGAGTTCAGGCCTGACACGTAGAGGATGCAAGATCATCTATACAACAAAGAAAGTAGGGAAATGGCAGGGAGCTGTAGAGTCTTATCAACCACGGGCTGCTATCGACTACGTGGGTTCCACGGAGCGCTAGTATGTGGTCAGCGGGAGCGCTAGGTAGTTCGACAGCCATGACGACAATCGTGGAGAGCATCGAGTTCGAGTCGACCCAAATGATCGGGATCGTTTACGGATGGTTCCGACCCGGTAGGTCGACCCGCACCCCAGTGGCGGATCAACACAAGTGGAGACCCTAAGCGGTCACACTAATGTAAGCCATTCGGATAGTCGAGCGAGAATTTGTATGAGGAATTTTAAACCAGAGAAGAATTGCTAAACAATTATACTTATGAGCGAGGGGGGGGGATTCCTTTCCTTTAAGCCCCATGCGGCCGCTTAGTTAGCGTACTGGTTATCCGCCCCTTCCCGCACCTTCCTATTGTTTTTACCAAATACAGTTTACATGTTGTATAGTAAAACTATGCTGGCCTGATTGAACAGCAACACGAATAACAAGGAAAGAAGGGGGAAGGAGGTAATGGGGGGGGGAGGCAAAACAGAGCGTAAGGAGGAGCGGGAAGGGTGATAGTCGAAGAGGTGAGATGAGAGATAACGGCGGGGATTGCGCGCGGCAGCGCGAATTGTTCCAGAGCGACAATAGGTTCTAAACAAAGGGGGACGAGAGCGAAGCGCGCTGGAGGAAGCATATAGGAACGGGGAAGGACATCCAAGAAGGGAGCAACAGATTTTTTTTGTTAGTCGATGTTCTTGATTTACCCATAGCGAGATAGCCTGTCCTGTGCCACTAGGATCATACGAGGCTTGGACCAAAGTGGGTAGAAAGGAGGTGTCGTCATGTAGAACAATTGGACATCGAGGCTTTAAAAAAAGCACAAAACAGGATCGACGGCAGTTACCAAATGCGACGAATGTGTGGTATTTGGATGTGATAAATGAATTGTTCTCGTTTGATAACATTTGTTTAGCACTAAAAATTTGTATTTTGCATGCACACTCCATAAATCGGCATTTTACACGTTATATGCAGCTGCTGCCTGTAAACAAATATTGACGGCTGTTGTCAACTGAATCTCAAAATGGCAACATGCCAAACGCTAAGAAGACACCTCCTCTATATTCCACCTTGGCTTGGACCTAGGACGGGTATGTTGTGTGTTGTGTTCGGGTAGCACGACAACATGCATGCAGCATAAAAGTCACTTACGCATGCTACGTCAATGACGTTACGCACTTACGCATGCTACGAGTGCAGCGACGGGGCTAGAACACAACTTTCTATGCCATCCTCCAGGCAGCGACATGGCCGCGCAGTACCATCTGCAACGATAATGCGTCTCCAAAAAAGGCGAGGAGAGAAGGAGCAAGCCAGGCAAAGCGAGCAATGCATGCGTCAGCCAAGCTGGGGCGGGTTGCTCCTCGCTTACAGCATCGAGCGAGGGACTGGGGAGACGTTCCTTTTTTTCTTCCAAACAGTAGACCCCAGTAATTAGGATTAAAAAGGTACACCATGGTGGGTAAATCCTAACCTTCAATCCGGTAGGAGGGAGGGAGGGAGGGAGGAGTGCGAGAAGATTGAAGGGTTTGTACATTATTAAAGACAAAATAATGGAAAGACAATGTGTGTTCAATGATATATCTCTCACATTTAATATTTGACCTTCCGTTGACTTTACTAAGCATTGGTTGGCTTAACATGTGCTGACTAGTGCATTGAATGATTCTTTGATTGATATTGTTTTTTTTTTGCACAAGTGCAACTAACTGCACTAACAAATAACAGCTATTTTGCGCATTGTGACCTATTGCTATGATAATAATGCTACAATGCATGATTCTAATTGATTTATGTACCTATTTCGTGCTTCTTAAACAAAATATCGATGATATTCAGATGTTGGAGCTTTTTGTCATTCTTGTGTATGTTTTTGGTGCGGCCACGAGAAAAGCTCTTTTTTGCAGTTGACAAGCAATTTTGACAAAGTTGAAAAAAATTTCAACATTTTTTCACCTCCTTGGCCACGCGCTAATTAGAGTAAATGTAGCAATAGTGGTACAATTTGTAGTGGTAGAGACACCGACAAACCGACATGACACTTCGAACAAAATGAGCTTCAAAAGTTGTCTTCTTATTTCAAATGAAAATACGTTGAACACTAGCGCCATCTCTATTATGATTCGCTTACTACACTGACACAGAGAAGAAAACTGCTAAACCCCCTTTTTTTTTCTTCGTAAATTCCAATGCGTATTGTTTTATGTACTTCTCACATCTTTGCATTGATTTGGAAACTTATAAAATGATTTTCCTGGGTGTTTTGACCAATAATTCTCACAAAATCTGCCTCACACTTGCTTCGCAATTTGTATTTAGAAAAGTAGTTTACATCGAAGCAGCATTGAACAGAGCTTACTTTGACAGAAGTGTTCGCCTCACTGGTAAATGACAGTACGTTCGTGTGGGACACTTTTGTAACGCCAGTGTCATGTCGGTTTGTCGGTGGTAGAGATGGTATTATTGGTTTTAAATTGTTAGGAAGGTACATTTATGAATATTTTAATACATAGCAATTGTAATAAGCCGGTCTCATGGTACAGTCGTCAACTCGTACGACTTAAAAACATGCCCGTCATGGGTTCAAACCCCAAATAGACCGTGCCGCCATACGTAGGACTGACTATCCTGCTATGGGGGGAAATCAATAAGTCACTGAAAGCCAACCCCACAAGTGTGTTGGCAGGCCTTGACCGGCATCGGTTGTTGAGCCAAACAAGAAGAAGAAGAGAAGCAATTGTAATGTTTTATCTTTGCAATCACATCCATTTTTACCATCAAACACAACAATTTTACGAAAAATGCATATATTGTGAATACTTTGTTGTACCAATAATGGTGTATGGTCACCGACAAACCGACATGACACTGGCGTTACAAAAGTGTCCCACACGAAAGTACTGTCATTTACCGGTGAGGCGAACACTTCTGTCAAAGTAAGCTCTGTTCAATGCTGCTTCGATGTAAACTACTTTTCTAAATACAAATTGCGAAGCAAGTGTGAGGCAAGATTTTGTGAGAATTATTGGTCAAACACCCAGGAAAATCATTTTATAAGTTTCCAAATCAATGCAAAGATGTGAGAAGTACATAAAACAATACGCATTGGAATTGCGAAGAAAAACAAAAAGGGGGTTTAGCAGTTTTTCTCTTGTGTCAGTGTAGTAAGCGAATCATAATAGAGATGGCGCTAGTGTTCAACGTATTTTCATTTGAAATAAGAAGACAACTTTTGAAGCTCATTTGTTCGAAGTGTCACGTCGGTTTGTCGGTGGTATGGTCCTATAGTCGTCGTATTGCGTTCCTATAGTGGTGATGCTCGCGTGCGCAGCTTCGGGGGTGCGTGCTGGCGTGCGTGCTTTCGTGGGTGCGTGCTCGCGTGCGCGCGTACGTGTATGTGTGCGTGCGTGGGTATGTGTGTGTATGTGTATGCGTGCGTGCGTGTATGTGTGGTGTGTATGCGTGCGTGCGGAAACCTCAAAACTCTTTGAGTCTGATGTGTACAATTTTCATCCACTGCCGCTTAATTCGTCTTCTTCTCTTCTTCTTCTTCTTCTTATTATTATTATTATTATTATTATTATTATTATTATATTATTTATTATTATATTATTATTATTATTATTATTATTATTATTATTATTATTATTATTATTTATTATTATTATTATTATATTATTATTATTATTATTATTATTATTTACTATATTATTATGTATTTATTATTATTATCATTATTATTATTATTATGATATGATTATTATGATTATTATTATTATTTATTATTATTATTATTATTATTTTATTATTATTTTTATTATTACTTTTATTATCATTATATATTATTATTATTATTATGCCGCCAGAGCGGAATGTTGATGAAATCAGCGCCGGGCTGAACGTGTTAATGCGAATTAGGGTTTTGCGCGTTGCACAGCAAACCCTCCAGCGTAAGCTATCGATTCCTTAGTCATTTTTACGTGGCAGCGTTTGAACTCATTGCGCTTTTTTGGTTTGATTGGTGAAAATGCAACTTCATCGCCGCAATGTTGTTAACAGCATTTTTAAGCGCCATAACAGCTCACGAGCATTGACCACACGCGAGAAAGAGATAGCGCTATGGAGGGAAAAGGACGGACGACGGCTGACAGCGATTGGCCGTTTGACGCAAGGTGGATTTCAAAATATCAGGTGGTGGACTCAAGGTGTATGGATATTAGGAGGTGAAGTGCTTCAGAGCAAATTGACATTTCACGACTTGACATAACAATACTGTGGGCTTCGGTATTAAAATCGGGAAGGGCTGGAGGGGGGTATAGAAAATTGTATGCGATTTGACATAACAATACCCGCAAAACAAAATCGAGCAGTTTTTGAGCTCGCTTTCTAGCTCGCTTTCCGCCGAAACCGATCGCGAGAAAGCGAGCAGAAATGTCCGAAGAACCGATCGAAGCTCTTGATCGGTTGAAGCGTTTACGGTATTTCGAGAGAGCGCGCTGTAGGTATGTATCTTCTTTGAACAAAAAAGCTCTGGTACGCGACCGTGATGGCGCAAAATGATTAATGGCCGAAAAATGTTAAACCCACGTTTTCTCTCCCCTCTTTTCCCTTTCACCTCGCTTTATCGTTACCCGCTGCGCAAAGCGATCGAAACTTTTCAGCCACTCGCTCAATGCTAGACTAGAGAGCAAAAACAATAAACGATTTTATAAAGCGAGGTGAAAGGGAAAAGGGGAGAAAGAAAACGTGGGTGCGGAAAATTTTTCGGCCATTATCCATTTTTGCCCATCACGGTCGCGTACCAGAGCTTTTTTGTCAAAAAGAGACATACACATCCGCGCGCTCTCTCGAAATACCGTAAAACGCTTCAACCGATCAAGAGCTTCGATCGGTTCTTCGGACATTTCTGCTCGCTTTCTCGATCGGTCGGCGGGAAAGCGAGCTAGAAAGCGAGCTCAAAAACTGCTCGATTTGTTTTGCGGTATTGGTTTTTGCTCTCTAGCTACATTGAGCGAGTGGCTGAAAGTTTTCGATCGCTTTGCGCAGCGGGATGGCGACCCTCCAAAGACCCTTATCCACCACCTGATATATTTAATCCACCTTGGTCTGACGCACCAACACAACTAAACTTTCGACAGCCTGCTCAGGCGCACCCCCCGCTGCGCAAAGCGACGGAAGAAATCATGCCTTTCGGAGAATTTTATCATGCCATCTTTTTCCCTCCAACGGCAAATTTGTCGAGCAGCTCGTCGAGCTGCCCGTCCCTGGCTCCGCCTCGTACCGCTCGACTAAACGCGCTGTCGAAGGTTTGGATGTGTTGGTGCGGTCAGACGGCCAATCGCTGTCAGCCGTCGTCCGTGCTTTTTCCCTCCATAGCGCTATCTCTTCTCGCGCGTGTGGACAATGCTCTTGAGTTGCTGTGGTGCTTAAAAAACCGTTTATACACATTGCGGCGATGAAGTTGCATTGTTACAAATCAAACCAAAAAAGCGCAATGAGTTTAATCGATGCAATGTAAAAATTACTACGGAATCGCTAGCGCACGAAGGAGGGTTTGCTGTCAAACGCGCAGAACCCTAATTCGCTCTAACACGTTTCTAACACTAAGCTTTTGCTTCGTCTGTTGTGGATTACGTAGATATGCTAAGCATCCTGCGCATAATTGTGATGAGTGTGCGTGTGTATGCAAAACTGTCGCCAATGTAATTTTCTTCCGGAATGTTATGATCCATCGGTCAGAAAAAGGAAGGGTGTTCATGAAAGGCGGAAAGACGAATTGAGCCCCTGTCAATGGTAACTGATGACAGGGAGGAGGGGGTACTGGCACACAGTGTTGGGAAATAGAACAGTATACTTAAATTGCCGGCGGGGGAGGGGGGGCTTCGACCATGGAACCCCTACGATCATCGAACACAGGCCCTAAAATTGTATTCGCCATGGGGTGAGGGGAGGTGCAAATGGTTCTCCAGCCACAGAGCCTAAAGACCATCTTTCCGGGCCCTTGTCGCTAATAATCTGTCCACTTGTACGCACACGGCATACTACAGCCTAGAGATCTTCGGCGACCGCCTAGTCCGCCTATCGTTAGGTCCGCCGCTGGTTCATGGCCGTGTTTTTTTTTTTTATCGTGGAGGTGCATCCTTCCCCCTGCCTGCAGCGTATGCATCGAGTAGGAGACAGAGTGGCAGTATGCAAGTTGCACGCTGGATAGGAGCAAGCCCGCGGCACCGCCATCATTCCGGACATCTGCATGCCCGTCGTGGTTCTAATCGCGTATGAACCGTCCGCCGTAGCAAGGGCTGACTATCCGGCTACGTGGTACTCAAGTCCTGAAAAGACCGACATGATCGCGTAGGCCATTACGCCAATAATAAGAATAATAATAAGAAGAAGAAACTTAGCATAGCAGTCCACACTCGGGGAAGGTTTTGTTTTGACTTTGGTGCTGCCTGGTCTTCCGCTCTGACGCGACAAATACACGGAATGCACTCGATCAAAACATGAACCTACCGATCCGAACCATTCCAAGACAGTGCCGGTCAATCGGCGTTATGATACCGACTCCAACTCAACAAGCCACCAGATTCTGGACGGACAGGTGCAACACCATACGCGCACCGTAATAAACAAGTCCAGAATCCTCTTTTGTATGGATTCAATTCAAAATGTTGTTTCCACTTGCGTCCGCTAGCTGAATTGGAAAGAAATGTGCTACATATCACACGCACGTTTGCTTAGATCGTGTGTCTTTTTAATACTCCCAACAGCAGAGCCGATCGCAAAGATGCCAATGCTAATGGTTGTGTTGTCGCTCAGGTAGCGAGATCGAAAATGCATGGACTTAGTAGCCGCAGCGGATGAAATGTACGCATCAGAATCAAATATTTTAGGGTTTCCACACGCACGCACACACCCACAAACACACACACAAAAACACACACACACGCACGCGAGCACGCAAGCACGCACACACGCACACATGCACGTACACGTGTACGCGGGCAGGCACCGCGAAAGCGCAAACGCAAGCACGCACCACGAAGCCGCGCACGCGAGCACGCACCCGCCACCCCCCTCCCTCCCGCACGGGCAAGTACGGCTACCTTATCGGTAGAACGGCTGGTTCAGCTATCATGTATCGCATCCTCATCCCTAGTGCCGGGCGGGTGGGGAATCGCGACATGATAGAGTGAACGGCCACTTTCCCGCTGTGTGTGTGCGTGTGTGTGACGAGACCCGACAACGCGAGACAGATTTCGGCACACAAAAAAAAATTTTTTTTCCATTATCACTGTGCTACATAATGCTTAGAAGGTCGTTGAAGCATCTAACATGTTCAAATTAAAAAATATTAGATTAGTGTTAGACGTTCTCCTACGCTTGTTTTAAATAGGCTTCTTCACCCTCAATTGGCAGGGGCATCGAATGGTCTCATCAGCAGCGGCACGAAATAAAATAAACCATCAATACACCAATAACACTTAAATCCCAATCCAGCTTCTCCCACAGCGTCTCAAGGTCACACACAAATTAATAAATGCTAACACCCACCAATAACAATACATAACCGCAATGCACATACATGAATCAACGCATACACCACAACACCCAATCAGCTGGCGGCGGAAGGCACGGGCAGAAGCGCAAGTAAGGCAAGGCAGGGTGAGGGAGGGAGAAGAAGCGGACGAAAAAATGGGCGCCAATATTTTTAAATTTTTTGACCGTTTTTTTGCTCCGCCGCCATAAATAGTTCGTTCATTTCGCCAACAGATGGCGCTAACCGGCACAGGCCAGCGCAGGAATCGCTGAAGTCCACCCGCTGCGCAAAGCGACGGAAGACGTTATGGCGTTCTGAGAATTTTATCATGCCTTCCTTTTCTCTCCAAATGTGTTCGTGCGTCAGACGGCCAATCGCTGTCAGCCGTCGTCCGTGCTTTTCCCTCCATAGCGCCATCTCTTTCTCGCGTGTGGTCAATGCTCGCGAGCTGTGTGGCGCCTAAAAATGCCGTTAACAAACATTGCGGCGATGAAGTTGCATTTTCACAAATCAAACCAAAAATCGCAATGAGTTCAAACACTGCAATATAAAATGACTAAGGAATCGCTAGTTTACGCAGGAGGGTTTGCTGTGCAACGCGCAGAATCCTAATCCGCATTAACACGTTTAGTCCGGCGCTGATTTTCATGAGCTTACCGTTCCGCCGGCATCTAGAACGCAAGCTGATTGTGAAATCGGCATACTGGAAAGTTCACTGGCAGTCCCTGGGGCCTGCCATCGAACTGAACGTGCTAAGCATTAAGCATAACACTAAGATTTTGCTTTCGCCTGTTGCAAAAACTGTTACCCGATTACATAGATATGCTAAGCATCCTGCACATGGTTGTGTTGTGAGTGTGCGTGTGTATGCAAAACTGTCGCCGAATGTATGCTCTTCCGGAATGTTATGATCCATAGGTCAAAGAAAGAAAGGTGTTCATGAAAGGCGGAAAGACGAATTGAGGCCCCTGTAAATGGTAACTGATGACAGCGAGGAGGGGGTACTGGCACACAGCTGTTGGGAGATAAATTGAACATTATACTTAAATTGCAGGCGGATGGAGGGGGGATGGATGGATTGAACATTATACTTCTCTAGCCACGGGGAACCAACGACCATCTTTCCGGGGGCCCTTGTCGCTAATACTCTGTCCACTTGTAGACATACGACATACTACAGTCTAGAAATCTTCGGCGACCGCCTAGTCCGCCTACCGTTAGGTTCGCCGCTGGTACATGGCCGTGTTTTTTTATCGTGGAGGTGCATCCTTCCCCCTGCCTGCAGCGTATGCATCGAGCAGGAGACAGTGTGGCAGTATGCAAGTTGCACGCTGGATAGGAGCGGGCCCGCGGCAACGCCATCATTCCGCACATCTTAACAGCATGCCCGTCATGGGTTCTAACCGCGTATGAACCGTCCGCCGTAGCAAAGGCTTACTATCCGGCTACGTGGTATTCAAGTCCTGAAATGGCCGGCATGATCGCATAGGCTATTACCCCAACATTAATAATAATAATAATAATAAGAACTTAGCATAGCAGTTCACACCTGGGGAAGAGTTTGTCTTGACTTTGTTGCTGCCGGGCTACCGCTGTGACGCGACAAATGCACGGAATACTCGACCAAAACATGAACCTACCGATCCGAACTCATTCCAAGGCATTGCTGGTCAATCGGCGTCACGATACCGACAAGCCAACAAGACGCCCGATTCTGGACGGACTGGTGCAGCACCATATGCGCATCGTAATAAACAAATCCAGAATCCTCTTTTGTATGAATTCAATTCAAGTTTTGTTTCCAGTTGCGTCCGCTAGCTGAATTGGAAATAAATGTGCAATATATCACACGCACGTTTGCTTAGATCGTGTGTCTTTTTAATACCCCCAACAGCAGAGCCGATCGCAAAGATGCCAATGCTAATGGTTGTGTTGTCGCTCAGGTAGCGAGATCGAAAATGCATGGACTTTGTAGCCGCAGCGGATGAAAATGTACGCATCAGAATCAAATAGTTTTAGGGTTTCCAAACGCACGCACACAAATACCAAACACGCGCGCGCAAACTCACACACAAACACGCGCGCGCCAACTCCCACACAAATACACGCGCGCAAACTCGCACACACATAACACACACACACATACGCGCGCGCGCACATGCATGAACGCGCGTACGCCAGCACGCACGCACGCACACACACACGCACGTACGCGCGCCCGCGAGCATGAAAGCGCGCACGCCAGCACGCACCCACGAAAGCGCGCTCGCGAGCACGCACCCCCGAAGTCGCGCAAGCACGCACTCCCCCCCCCACTAGACCACCCCCCCCCCTCCACGCATGATCGATTACGGCTACCTTCTCGGTAGAACGGCTGGTTCAGGTTTCTTGTAGCGCATCCTCATCCCTAGCGCCGGGCGGGGTGGGGGATCGCGACATGATAGAGTGAACGGTCACTTTCCCCCTCCCCTGCTGTGTGTGTGTTTGTAACGAGACCCAAAAACTCGAGACAGATTTCGGCACATTAAAAAAAATTTATAGCCACTATACATTGGTGCTACATGATGCTAGAAGGTCGTTGAAGCCTCAAACATGTTCAATTAAAAACATATTAGATTAGTGTTAGAACGTTCTCCCTACGCTTGTTTAAATAGGCTCTTTCACCCTCAGTTGGCAGGGGCATCGAATTGTCTCATCAGCAGCGGCACGAAATAAAAAAACCATCAATACACACCGATAACACTTTGAATCCCAATCCAGCTTCTCCCACAGCGCCTCAAGGTCCCGCGTGCACATTCGAGCAGTTTCCAGCGCAGGAAATGTACCAAAATCTGCGCTGGCCAGCGCAGATTTTGGCTGGTCTCCCGCGCTGGACTTCAGCGATTCCTGCGCAGGGTTAGCGCCATCTTTTGGCGAATGGACGAACTATTTATGGCGGTGGAGCAAAAAAAAAAAAACGGTCAAAAATTTAAAATTATTGGCGTCCATTTTTTCGTCCGCTTCTTTCTCCCTCCCTCAACCTGCCTTGCCTAACTGCGCTTCTGCCCGTGCCTTCCGCTGATTGGGTGTTGTTGTGTATGCGGTGATTCATGTATGTGCATTGCGGTTGTGTCTGTTATTGGTGGGTGTTAGCATTTATTAATTAGTTGTGTGACCTTGAGACGCTGTGGGAGAAGCTAATTGGGATTCAAAGTGTTATCGGTGTAATGATGGTTTTATTTTATTTCGCGCCGCTGCTGATGAGACCATCCGATGCCCGTGGCAATTGAGGGTGAAGAAAGCCTATTTAAAACAAGCGTAGGAGAAGTCTAACACTATCTAATATTTTTTAATTTGAACATGTTTGATGCTTCAACGACCTTCTAAGCACATGTAGCACAGTGTATAGTGGCATATTTTTTTTTTAATGTGCCAAATATGGTGTGTCTAGTTTTCGGTCTTGACACACCCACACACACACACGGGGAAAGTGACCGTTCCATTATATTATGTCGCGATCCCCGCCCGGCGCTTTGGATGAGGATGCGCTGCAAGATAGCTGAACCAGCAATCCGATAAGTTAGCCGTAACCGATCATGCGGAAGGGGGGGGGGGGGATTGGTGTTGGTGGCGCGCTCGCGTGCGCGCTTTCGGGGGTGCGTGCTGGCGTGTGCGCGTACGTTCATGGTGTTGCGTGTTGGTGTGTGTGTGAGTGCGTGCGTGCTGGCGTGCGCGCCGTTCATGCATGTTGGCGTGCGTGTTTGTGTGTGTGTCTGTATGCGTGCGTGCGGAAACCTCATAACTGTTTGATTCTGATGCGTACATTTTCATCCATAGCGGTTACAAAGTCCATGCATTTTCAATCTCGCTATCTGAGAGACAACACAACCATAGATTGGCACCACCATCTTTGCGATCGGTTCTGCTGTTGGGGGGTGTAAAAAGACACACGATCGAAGCAAACGTGCATGTGATACGTACACATTTCTTTTTCAATTCAGGTAGGCTAGTGGAAACAAAAAATGAAATAAACTCATACAAAAGAGAATGTCTGTCCGTCCAGAATCTGGCGGCTTGTTGGCTTGGAGTCGGTATCATGACTCTTCCCCGGTACGGATGGCGCTTCAAAGTTCTTTTTTTTTATATTATTCTTGTCATTACGGCCTACGCGATCATGTTGGCCTTTTCATGACTTGACGTACACGTAGCCGGATAGTCAACCCTTGCTACGGCGGACGGTTCATACGCGGTTAGAAACCCACGACGGGCATGCAGATGTGCGGAATGATGGCGGTGCCGCGGGGCCCACTCCTATCCAGCGTGCAACTTGCACACTGCCACACTGTCTCCTGCCCGGTGCATACGCAGCAGGCAGGAGGAAGTATGCACCTCCTCCACAACAAAAAAAAACCCGTCATGAACCAGCGGCGGATCTAACGGTAGGCGGACTAGGCGGTCGCCGAAGATCTCTAGTCTGTAGTATGGCGTATGTTTACAAGTGGACAGAGTATTAGCGACAAGGGACCCCGAAAGATGGTCGTTGGGGTCCCGTGGCTGGAGAATCATTTGAACTCATTGCGCTTTTTTTATTTGATTTGTGAAAAGCAACTTCTTCTTCCGCCGCAATGTTTGTTAACGGTTTTTTTAAGCGCCACAACAGTTCGCGACCATTGACCACACGCGTGAAAGAGATAGCGCTATGGAGGGAAAAAGCACGGACGACGGCTGACAGCGATTGGCCGTCTGATGCACTACTACATCAAAACCTTCGACAGCGCGCACAGGCGAGGGGAAAGAGGCAGAGCCAGGGTCGGGTAGCTCGACTGGCTGCTTGACAAATTTGCCGTTAGAGAGAAAAGCATGATAAAATTCTCCGAACGCCTTGATTTGTTCCGTCGCTTTGCGCAGCGGGGTCATACACAAATAAATAATTGCTAACACCCACCAATAACAATACACAACCGCAATGCACATATGAGTATCAACGCATACACCGCAACAGCCAATCAGCTGGTGGCGGAAGGCACGGGCAGAAGCGCAAGTAAGGCAAGGCAGGGCGAGGGAGGGAGAAGAAGCGGACGAGAAAATGGGCGCCAATATTTTTAAATTTTTTGACCGTTTTTTTGCTCCGCCGCCATAAATAGTTCGTTCATTTCGCCAACAGATGGCGCTAACCCTGCGCAGGAAATCGCTGAAGTACCTGCGCAGGAATCGCGTGCTTGCGCGACTTCGGGGGTGCGTGCTCGCGAGCGCGCTTTCGTGGGTGCGTGCTGGCGTGCGCGCTTTCATGCTCGCGGGCGCGGTACGTGCGTGTGTGTGTGCGTGCGTGCGTGCTGGCGTGCGCGCTTTCATGCATGTGTAAGCGCGTGTGTGTGGTGTGTGGGTGTGTGTGTGAGAGAGAGGAGAGAGAGAGAGAGGTTTGCGTTTGCGTGTTTGTGTGTGAGTTTGCGCGCGCGTTTTTGTGTCATTGTGTGTGTGCGTGCGTTTGGAAACCCCAAAACTATTTGATTCTGATGTGTACATTTTCATCCGCTGCGGCTACAAAGTACCACGCATTTTCGATGTTGAGAGACAATACAACCATTGGCATTGGCATCTTTGCGATCGGCTCTGCTGTTGGGGGTATTAAAAAGACACACGATCTTAGCAAACGTGCGTGTGATATGTTGCACATTTATTTCTAATTCAGCTAGCGGACGCAAGTGGTAACAACATTTTGAATTGAATTCATACAAAAGAGGATTCTGGATTTGTTTATTACGGTGCGCGTATGGTGCTGCACCTGTCCGTCAAGAATCTGGTGGCTTGTTGGTTTGGAGTAGTTATCATGAATCATGTCGTTGGGGCCCCGTGGCTGGAGAACCATTTGCACAGCCCTCCCCCTCCCCCATGCCGGCAACAATTTTAAGGCCTGTGACCGATGATCGTAGGGGTCCCTTGGCCACCCCCCCCCGCGCCACTGATTTAATTATACTGTTCAATCTTCTCCAACAGCTGTGTGCCAGTACCCCCTCCCCCCGGTCATCAGTTACCATTTACATGGACCTCAACTCGTCCTTTCGCCCACTGTCATAACACCTTCCTGTTTTGACCGATGGACCATAATATTCCGGAAGAAAACACATTTGGCGAAAGTGCATACACACGCACGTACACACCCATGCGCTGACGGCTCAGCATATCTGTGTAATCTAAACCATACGAAAGCAAAAGCTTAGTGTAACAAAGTTACGCTTAATGCTTTGCACGTTCAGTTCGATGGCAGGCCCCAGGGACTGCCATGGACTTTCCAGTATGCCGGTTTCCCAATCAGCTTGCGTTCTAGATGCCGGCGGAAAGGAAAGTTGATGAAAATCAGCGCCGGGCTGAACGTGTTTACGCAGGAGGTTTGCTGTGCAACGCGCAGAACCCTTATTCGCATTAACTAGCGCGATTCCTTAGTCATTTTTATATTGCAGTGTTTTGAACTCATTGCGATTTTTTGGTTTGATTTTGTAAAAATGCAACTTCATCGCCGCAATGTTGTTAACGGCATTTTTAGGGCGCCACAACAGCTCGCGAGCATTGCCCACACGCAGAAAGAGATGGCGCTATGGAGGGAAAAGCACGGACGACGGCTGACAGCGATTGGCCGTCTGATGCACCAACACATCCAAACCTACGGCAGCGCGTTCAGGCGAGGGGTACGAGGCGGAGCCAGGGACGGGTAGCTCGACGAGCTGCTTGACAAATTTGCCGTTGGAGGGAAAGAGATGGCATGATAAATTCTCAGAACGGCATGATTTCTTGGGCATGATTGCGGTTGTGTATTGTTATTGGTGGGTGTTAGCATTTATTAATTTGTGTGTGACCTTGAGACGCTGTGGGAGAAGCTGGATTGGGATTTAAAATGTTATCGGTTGTATTGATGGTTTTTTTATTTCGTGCCGCTGCTGATGAGACCATTCGATGCCCCTGCCAATTGAGGGTGAGAAGCCTATTTAAAACAAGCGTAGGAGAACGTCTAACACTAATCTAATATTTTTTAAATTTGAACATGTTTGATGCTTCAACGACCTTCTATGCATCATGTAGCACAGTGTATAGTGGTTATAATTTTTTTTTTAATTTCCCGAATCTGTCTCCAGTTTTTGGGTCTCGACACACACACACACACGCACACAGCGCGGGGAAAGTGACCGTTCACTCTATCATGTCGCGATCCCCCACCCAGCCCGGCGCTTTGGATGAGGATGCGATACAAGAAAGCTGAACCAGCCGTTCTACCGATACGGTAGCCGTAATCGATCATGCGGGAAGGGGGGTGGTGGTGTGGCGGGGGGGGAATGCTTGCTTGCGTTCGCGCTTTCGTGGGTGCGTGGGTGCTTGCGTTTGCGCTTTCGCGGGTGCCTGCCCGCGTACACGCGTACGTGCATGTGTGCGTGTGTGTGTGCGTGCGTGCGTGCTCGCGTGCGTGTGTGTGTGTGTTTTGTGTGGTGTATGTGCGTGCGTGTGGAAACCCCAAAACTATTTGATTCTGATGCGTACATTTTCATCCGCTGCGGCTACAAGTCCATGCATTTTCGATTTCGCTACCTGGAGACAACATAACTATCGGATTGGTACCACGATCTTTGCGATCGGTTCTGCTGTTGGGGGTGTTAAAAAGGCACACGATCGAAGCAAACGTGCATGTAATAGTAGCAAATTTCTTTCGCGCATATGGTGCTGCACCTGCCCGTCCAGAATCTGGCGGCCTGTTGGTTTGGAGAAGTTATCATGACGCCGATTGCCGACAATGCCTTGGAATGAGTTCGGATCGGTAGGTTCATGTTTTAGTCGAGTGAATTCCGTGCATTTGTCGCGCCACAGCTGCCGGGTCTACCAGCACCAAAGTCAAAACAAAAACCTTCCCCGAGTGTGGACTTCTATGCTAAGTTCTTCTTCTTCTTCTTATTATTATTATCATTATTGGCGTAATAGTCTACGCGATCATGCCGGCCTTTCAGGACTTGAGTACCACGTAGCCGGATAGTCAGCCCTTGCTACGGCGGACGGTTCATACGCGGTTAGAACCCACGACGGGCATGCAGATGTGAGGAATGATGGCGGTGCCGCGGGACCGCTCCTATCCAGCGTGCAACTTGCATACTGCCACATTGTCTGCTTCCCTATGCATACGCTGCAGGCAGGGGAAGGATGCACCTCCACGATAAAAAAAACACGGTCATGTACCAGCGGCAGACCTAACGATAGGCGGACTAGGCGGTCGCCGAAGATATCTAGTCTGTAGTATGCCGTATGTCTACAAGTGGACAGATTATTAGCGACAAGGCCCCCCGGAAAGATGGTCTTTAGGGCTCCGTGGCTGGAGAAAACCATTTGCACCTCCCCTCCCCTCATGGCGGCTACACTTTTAGGGCCTGTGACCGATGATCGTAGGGGTCCCATGGCCACCCCCCTTCCCGCCGGCAATTTAAGTATACTGTTCAATCTCCCAACAGCTGTGTGCCACTACCCCCTCCTTCCTGTCATCAGTTACCATTGACAGGGGCCTCAATTCGTCTTTCCGCCTTTCATGAACATGTAGGTTTCTACAATTATAATCTTTATTTCGTGTGCAGAGATCGTTTTTGTTGCGGTACACAGGAGTATTCAGAAAAAAGAGAGGGCTTATCCGATCGGATGATCCTATTTATACCTTCTCTCTCTCTCGCCTTACGCTCGCGCGCCTATTCGTTCTCACGCACCTATTCTTTCTCGCGCACCTATTCTTTCTCGCGCACCTACGCACTCTCGCGAGGCTACGCATTTCTCGCGCTCATTATGCGTGTCCTGCCCGACTCTCCCGTTATTTGCTAACCTCTCTAACTATCTACTTGAGACCCTAGTTAACCCTTAACATCGCAGCCCTCAAGTGATGGCAAAAAGCCGTCCTTTTTAATTCACTTATTTTGAACAGGCGATCACCACAAACACCTTCCTTTTTTTGACCGATGGATCATAACATTTCGGAAAAAACACATTTGGCGACAGTTTTGCACACACACGCACGCTCATACCCTTGCGCAGACGGCTCAGCATATCTGTGTAAACTACAACATACGAAAGCAAAAGCTTAGTGTAACAAAGTTATGCTTAATGCTAAACACGTTCAGATCGATGGCAGGCCCCACTGCCAGCCAGTGAACTTTCCAGCCTGCGTTCTAGGTGCTGGTGGAAAGGAAAGTTGATGAAAATCAGCGCCGGGATGAACGTGTTAATGCGAATTAGGATTCAGAGCGTTTCACACAGCAAACCCTCCAGCGTTAGCTAGCGATTCCTTAGTCATTTTTACATTGCAACAATTGAACTCATTGCGCTTTTTTTTGATTTGATTTGTGAAAATTAAACTTCATCGCCGCAATGTTTGTTAACGGCTTTTTTAAGCGCCACAGCAACTCATGAGCATTGACCACACGCGAGAAAGAGATAGCGCTATGGTGGGAAAAGCACGGACGACGGCTGACAGCGATTGGCCGTCTGACGCACAACACATCCAAACCTTCGACAGCGCGCACAGGCGAGGGGTAAGAGGCAGAGCCAGGGTCGGGTAGCTCGACGAGCTGCTTGACAAATTTGCCGTTGGAGAGAAAAGGAAGGCATGATAAAATTCTCCGAACGGCATGATTTCTTCCGTCGCTTTGCGCAGCGGGATGCTTTTTTCACGATTTGTATGGAGCGAAGACACACGCCCAAATTATGGTCGCAAATTATGGATGGGAAGTTTATGGTTCTGACTTCTGTTTCACTCTCGCTTACAGGCGATGATCTCCCGTCGTATTCTCACAATCCCATCGGCTCTACGGTTTGGTTGTTGCTGCTCTTTCTCGCACGTGAGGGAGTTTTCTTTCTCCTTGTTTTTCCCGTGTGTGGCATTGGCTGCGAACGATCAGTATCCTCATGATCCGTTAGTTAGTTAAAGGGAAATTTTAGTAGCAATGGCTGTGGCATACCAAATTCTGCACAAATTCGTGTACGTTTGTGTGACACGCTGTACGGAAAGCGTTTTGTTATTAGTACAACCACAAACACACAGTATTATGATGTGTGTAGATTTGGGACACATGGTGGTATACTTGTTATGTGGACGAGCAACAATTAAATGCTGCATTGTATACACTTTAAACCAAACGGCAAAATTCTTGTAATCGTAATCTGGTAATCTTGTAATCACAACGAGACCGGTAACTACGAGGCATATACGAGATCGATTCTCATCCGGACCATTTCCCCGATAGCAAGAGCGACTATCCTATAGCTTGATTTTAGTAAGGTTGAGAAGCCGTTTCAGCCCCGGTCCACTGCATTGTTCGTTACGTCAAAGAATAAGAATAAAATTTGTACGGGAGGCAATTGGCTTGATATGCAGATGGCAGGAAGCTGTAGGATCTTATTAGCCACAGGCTCTAATCGCCTACGTAGTTCCAAGGAGCGCTGATATTTATTTATTCATTTATTTATTTATATTTGTCATTTAGTATTTTGCATAGATTTGCTGGGGCACTTACTGATATAATTAATCCTTAATTCATCTACAAACTTAGCTACAGCGCTATCAATAAGGAAACGAGAGACAATTGGTTTTAAACTGAGCTATACTAATATTGAAGTCGAAGAATCTTTGGTATTTGTTGAAGCTATGCATCATTTGGTTAATAGGCGCATTGTAGGAATGTGCAGTTCTTGAGAACGTAGATCTTAATAGCTCACGTATCCTGAGAGGTCGTTCAGGAGCATAAAGATTCAGCTTTTCTAGCAGGTAGGGAGAGTCTATGTCCCCGCTGATTAACTTCGCGACAAAAGTAGCTTGTAATGCCTGACGTCTATATTCTAAGGTTTGTAGACCAAGAAGCATGCACCGTGACAGGTAATCTAAATGTTGTGATGAAGCCCATTATAATCGGTGTATTGCTATTCCGGAGAATCTTTTTGTATGCTTTCTATCCTAGCTGAATGGGAAGAAAAGAACTGAATTAGACTCTAGGATGGAACGCACTAATGCGGAATATAATGCTTTCAAACATATTGGATCGTTTATCTCAAGAGTTTGTCTGATTACAAATCCTAACATCCTATCGGCCTTGGTAATAATAGAGTGGTAATTTTATTATTTTATTTTATTATTTATTTAATAAATTGTTGGCCTCTACGGTTTTACAAATGTGTTCTTATAATCTAGGGAAACATATGGGATGAGGAGTCACGAAGACGGGAGCGGAATTGGGAAACTGGGACGTTGAAGTCGAATAGGCGATACGAATCGTTGAAGGCAGAAGGAGCGCGCAAGAAAGGGTCTTTCTAGCCATGACGAGTTTGGCGGGAAGGAATAAGGAGCGGGGGTCAGTCACGAAGACGACATGAGGGGGCATAGATAGGAATCGAGGATAGGAGGGCGGGAACATTCAAGTCATTGGAAAGGAGGCAGGCAATGAAATATGACTGGATGTGATAGATGCGCGTTCTCAATGTCTCTAGCCCGAGCAAACGGCATCGGATAGGATACGAAGGAATTCGATCCGATCGTCCAAGAAAACGACGGATAGCGACACGAGTGAATTTCCGCAGAATTCGTTCGATCCTATCGATCAGTGTTAGGCCGGCAGGCCACCAAACTACCGACGCATTCTCAAGTATCGGGAGGACCCAACAGCAGTACAGGGACTTTAAACACATAGGATCAGTGATTTCAGAGGACATAAGAATAATGAAACCGAGCATTTTATTGGCCTTACTAAGGCTGATTTCGATGTGTTCTTGGAACGAGAGTTTCTCGTCGATCCACACTCCAAGGTCCTTTGTGACAATAACTCTGTTAAGTACAGTGTCACAAAGAACGTAATCGTGCTCGATCTTATTGGACGAGCGGCCATATGAAATCACACAACATTTATCCGGAGACAGACTAAGACCGTTAGAGTTACACCAAACATTAAAACAATCGATGTAATCCTGTAGACGCGCACAATCAGTGAACGAGGACACTGGTAGGAAAATTTTGATGTCGTCAGCGTAAAGCAAACAACCATCACGAGGAAGAACATTAACACAATCGTTGATAAACAGTAGGAAAAGTAGAGGACTAAGTACGCTGCCTTGGGGTACACCAGAAGAGGCAATAAAAGGCTCGGAAAAACTATTTTCGACTCTGACCTTATAAGATCTACCGTAAAGGAAAGATTTAAGCCAGGATAGAAGGGGATCACCATTCCGAGTTTCTCAAGCTTTGAATGTAAACAGGCTAGCGATATAGAGTCAAAAGTTGCTTTTAAGTCGGTATATATAGTATCCACTTGAGAGCCACGCTCCATGTGTTGAAGATCGAGGATACAAGGCACATTAGGTTAGTAGATCTTGAACGTTTTGGCATGAATCCGTGCTGATGTTCTGAAATTAGATTTTTACACACGAACGAATAGACGAGTGAACAATTGACTCAAACACTTTGGAAGACGAACACAATATAGACACCCCCTATAGTTAGTACATGAAAAACGATCGCCCTTTTTGTGGATTGGAATGAGCCAGGCTTTTTTCCACAGTGACGGAAATAGCCATCCTGTATTGATCTATTGTATAATCGGTAAAGTAGAGGAGCGAAAAATGTAGAACATTTCTTTAATAATGCTGATGGTATCCCATCAGGACCGGGGAAAAAGATAGTTTGAGTTTGGATAGGGCAACCAATACAGAGTCGACATGAATTGAGACATTATTACACGAAATCACATTCGACGGTGTATGAACAAGACAATCAGAAAGATTAACTGGACTGCTGCTGCTGGGGTCGACAAAAACACTAGAACAATGTTTGGCAAAAAGTTTACTCGGGTCTTCGGAAGAAGAAGCGGACTCATTATTAAGGGATAGGTTGGAAGGGATGCCATTCTGTTTCTGACGCGATTTACAGAAACGCCAGAAAGACCGCGGGTTCGATCTAAATTGACTTGCAGCCGTGCTACAAATGATGAGTAACACCATCGATTGTAGGAACGGTATGCATTTGTAGCGTAATTATGGATACGTAAGGTGTAATGATTGCGGTTATTGTGAAAAAATCGGTGGGAACGACGTGCATCGGCTCTAAGCGATCTGAGCGTCCTATTCGACCACGGAGGGTAAGGTGGGGGTTTGAAACGAGGACAACATATAGGGAATGTGAAAGTTATAACAGTATTGAAGACAGTAACTGCATCGTCCATGCTGCACGCATCCTCGATGAAAGACCAATCGACATTTGATAATGTCTCGATGAAGTGGGCGTGGTTCATTCTTTAAAGTTGAATCTGCATGGCGGTGTGGTCGATGGGAATGGTGTTGCGGCGGCGTGATGGTTGAACTTGCAGAGACAGGAACGGATAATTCAAGTGCCGGGTGGTGTCGATCCTATGGGAGTAAAGGTGCAACGGAAGGGCTTATGCAGGAAACAATATCGGTAGTTGCAGCGTTGGCGAAAACTGAATCAAGCTGACGACCCAATCCGTTTTTTACATCGGATAGTTGATGTAGCCCATTGAACACCATACCGTCTATGAGAGCGACATTACTCGACGATGAACGGCAAGGATATAGGTGTCTCGATGAAGGGTGGGGGAATTCCCATGCGAGTGACGGCGTGTTGAAATCACCAAATAATATTAGTAAGTCGGTAGCATTCTTTCGCAAATCGCGCTAATATCGTCATGCATAGCGTCAAATACTGTTGATGATGAGCTTCGGTCCGGAGGAATATATATAACACCGACATACAATGAACGGTGGCTGAGTCTGATGCATACCCAAAGCGATTCGAGCAAAGCGTTAGTGTGAGTGAGTACCGAACACGACAGATTAGCCGAACATGCGATTAAAACGCCTCCTCCGCGAGAGTGAGAACTATTCGCTGGGTTACGATCACATAATCTGATAAGAGTTGTTGGTGATGAGTGATGATGGTATTGAGTCGTCTAGCCATGTCTCGGTGAGCACCCATACATCAAAATCCGAGTTAGATATAGTGAGCCGGAGATCGTTTAATTTTGTGCGTAAACCTCGGAAGTTTTGGTTATAGAAAAACAGATCGGTTTTGGTTGTCGAAAGGGAAGCTGAATCTGCTGTGGTGCTTAAATTTGCTCTGGTGTTTACATTTGTTCTGGTGCTATTGTTTGCGTATTGCTATTGTGCTATTGTAGATGGTACTATTGTTTGTGTCAACGGATGCTGTATTGTTGTGTTCAAAGTCAAAGTCAATGTGTTTGCCTCTCTGCCATTTGGTAACAGCTTAGATGATGACGTCATTAGTGTCCAGTTGAGAAGTACCATTTCACGCATTTCCAACGCAGAAGCGTTTGACAGCCAAGGTACTCAAAGTACAGGTGGGTATCGAACATCACAGACAGAATCAACTGACATGTTCGACTCGAGGTTTGTCTTTTTTGTTTGTTTGTGTCTGACAGTGCACTTCCATATGATTACATGGATTTGTTCGAGTCGGATGTCGTGTTCGATTGGTGCCAGAGCGTAGCCTAACAAAATCAACATGCTTTCTCTCCTCCTACCCAACAAACCAAAAAACCTGAGAGAGGGAGAAAGCATGATGATTTTGTTGCATGTGATGATGTTGAGAATCAAGATACAGGGTTTGGATCATATAATGGACTGCTTGACCCAATTGTTGAAATGTTTGAAGTGGATAGGGGTTTGTAACCGCAAATGTTTGCACCGTTGCTATGGCGGTTTGCAGGCTTCTTCCTTCTTTCTTTCTTTTTTTGCACAACAACCGCTGTCGGTCAAGTCTTGCCTGTACCACTAGTGGGCTTGGCTTTCAGTGACTTACAGTGGGTGGAATCGCAAACCGTAACGACTTTCGTTATCGTTAATTTTTGTATGCGTCTCTTAGCAACACACGATCGTCAAATTGTAAACGACAATGCAGCTGACGACAGTCGTTACGACTGTCCCTTGGCTCATGAACAAATTATCGTCACGATCTCTTTGCGGTTGAGAGTCGCCCGCATTAATTATGGTTTCGCACTATGTTTTGTTGATAAATCATACCGGCCATACCATGCAGGCAAGATTCACCATGTGGCAGATCTTTTGGAAAATATAAACGCATAACTTACCATCTATTCATTGACTTCAAAGTTGCATATGATAGCATAGCAAGGGTAAAACTGTACGACGCTATCAACTCTTTTGGAATCCCGGCCATTCTGATAAGGCTAGTTAGAATGACTATGACCAACGTCACTTGCCAGATCAAAGTGGGTGGAAAACTCTCAGGCCTTTTGCTACCACCAAGGGTCTGCGCCAGAGGGACGGGCTTGCATGTCTCCTATTCATTTGGCTCTAGAGAGGGCCATCTGCGACTCGAGATTGGAGACTACGGGAAACAACTTCTATAAGTCAACCCAGATCCTGGCATACGCTGATGATATAGAAATCATTGGTTTCGGCTCTGATCATCATCGGCTCTCCTACGTAGCAGAAGGCTATCAAGGAATCGAGCAGGCAGCAGATATTCTCGGATTGCAGATAAACGAGACAAAACCCAAACTGATGGTGGCAACATCAGTGACCCTACCAATAAACAATCACAACCTACGTAGGCGCGACTTACAGATAGGCGAACGAACTTTTGAAGTCGTCTCACAATTCACCTATGTCAGTTTAAGGGTCAGTTCCGACAATAGCATAGATGAGTTGTGAGATAGGATGCTGGCTGCCAACCATTCATTCTACAGTCTGAAATAGCATTTCATCTCGAACAACCTCGCAACAGGTTCTGGCAATATATAGTACCTATATAGTACCGGTACTCACTTAGGCCTCTGGTTATGGGCACTGCTCAAATCTGATGAAACCCTCTTAGCCGCGTTCGAGAGGAAGATGCTCAGAAGGATTCTTGGAAGATTCTTGTGTAGAAGGATAATGGAGGACCCGTTATAACGACGAGCTATGCGAGATGTACGGCGACCTCACTGTCGTGCAGCGTATCTACTCGCCAGGCTCCGGTGGGCTGGCCATGTTGTACATTTGGAAATGGACGACCCAGTCCGTAAAGTCTTTTAGGCCGCCCACAAGGACAGAGTAGGCGTGGTAGGCCCAAATTGTTCAGGTAAGATGGCGTGGAGGCGTCCGCCATTAAGGTTGGGATAACAAATTGGCAAAGGAAAATGCGAAACCGTGAACTGTACCACCAGGCTTGTTTTTCAACGACATGTTTTTTTAACCATTGCAAGATAGTCCGTATGAGAAAAGAACTACGTTTGGAGCCACGGTCCATTCAGGGCTTGAACCCATGACGGACATGTTGTTCGTTAAAATATGCCAACCCATGAGAACACATTCATAAATACATGCAACTAGACTAGACAACTAGATAAATGCACACTAGACACACCTCAATTTAACTGAAAAACAACGACTCTTAGCCTACTACGATTGTTAATTTGACGATGAAACATTGCAATCGAGCAGATGTCGTCTTTTTTACCGTCGTTTATTTTGACGACTTCCACTGGCGATCCCACCCAGTGTTGACCTAGTCAGTATTGAAAGTATGTGTAGTGTTTAAGATTTATTGAATCAGAATGAACATTAAATAAGATATAACAAGCCTACTATGCAACTCTGATATGTTGCTTCTTCCAATACTCCTCCTCAACGTAATCAGATAATTAGGATTTTAAACCCAATTGTAATGATAGTTTGACTATCTTGATTGCTCCAAGCGGCTTGGTTAGCATGTCAGCTAACATATCTTCTGTAGGGCAATATTCCAGTTTAATTATTCCATTGTTGCATAATTCACTCACAAAGCATTCCCTTGTATGAATATGCTTCGAACGTCGATTTATACGCTCTGACCCTATGAATTTTATACAACTTTGGTTGTCTTCCATCACTATGATAGGTTGTCGTGGAGCTTCACCAAGATCTTCCACAGACGACGTAACCAAACGATTTCCTGGCTCGCTTCGCTCAACGCCACGAATTCTGCTTCCATTGACGATAATGTGACGCATGTTTGTAATCGGCTAGCCCAGGAAATAGCTCCTCCTGCCAGCAAGAATAACATTCCAGACGTCGATTTTCGGGTCTTCAGATCTCCAGCCCAGTCAGCATCTGAATATACAACTAAACCTGTTGCCTTGTCGTCATAGTGTAATCGCCATGTTTCGTCCCTTTCAAATAACGTACTACACGTTTTGCAGCTGTCCAATCTGCCTCTGTTGGTGAGGCCACACGACATCCAAGTAGTGATGTACTTACCACCGCTATGTCCGGTCTAGCACACACTGCGATATACAAAAGTGCTCCGACTAGACTTCTGTACGTAGACGAATCTTGCAGTAGGACACTCTCGGTTTCCATCTTTGCGAATGCTTCTTCCATGGATGACTTTGCAATTTTCGCGTCACGGAGTCCAAAACGTTCAGCAACTCGTTCGATGTAACTCTCTAGTGAAATACTATAATTTCCATTCTGTTAATGCACTCTAGACCTAAAAATAGTTCAGGTCTCCTAGATCCGTCATTTCAAATTCCTTTTTCAAATAATAATAATTTCCCCTATATGAGCTTCTTTCTTACTTCCGACTAAAATATCATCTACGTACACTAAGATGTAGATTCGATCGCCGCTAACATCTTTAGTGTATAAGCAGTGATCCGCACTACTTTGCACAAATTGCATTCCAACAAGAACGTCATGTAATCGATGATTCCAACACCGGGCGGACTGCTTCAGCCCGTAAATGCTCCTCCTAAGTCTGCATACTAGCTTTTCTGCTCCTTTCTTCTCATATCCACAGGTTGTTTCATATATATCTCCTCTTCGAGATTACCATACAGGTATGCAGTCTTCACATCAAAGTGCTTCAGAATCAGCTTTTTCATGCTAGCAATGGCCAATAAAGTCCTCAGGGTTGTCTGCTTCGTAACGGGGGCAAAAACTTCATCATAATCTCCCCATATTTTTGACTAAATCCTGTGCCACCAGCCGCGCTTTGTATTCAAAATATTGCCAGCTGCGTTTCGCTTCCGTTTGTAAACCCATTTACAACCAACTGGTTTACGGCCTGCGGGTAGATTCACCAAATCCCATGTACCATTTGTTGCATGAGATTTCAGCTCATCGGTCATGGCTTTCTTCCATTCAAAATTGTCCTCATAGTTTAGCGCCTCCTGTATGTTTCTAGGTTCTCTTCTCCTCCTCTTTGGCGATTAAAGCTTATCTCAATCAACCGCTTGGGAGGAACACCCTTATTAGATCGCAATGATCGTCGAGGAATTTCGTTAATTGAAGTTCTTGAAATGACTGTTCACCCTCGGACGCGTTTTCATAAACCGTATCGTCCAGTTCATCCAATGTTTCATCATGTATCATTGTTTCGAGTTCCTGTGTGATGGTGGTTTCATGATCTTCAATCCCAGCCACTGCTTCGGTTTGTTTCAATACTTTCGTAGTTTTTCATCAGTGTGGTCCTCGACGATGGTAGTTGCACCATTTCGATAGTTGGTTCAATCGATTCAGTGTAGTTTCTCTCCAAATCCGTTTCGGGTATTTCTATAAATTTGGCATCTCTACTAATCACATCTGATTAGTTTTACAATCCAAAAAACGATAGGCTTTTCGTTCTTCAGCATATCCAACGAAAACCATTTTTCTTCGCCTTCACATCAAGTTTAAAAACGCTTCTCTTTGGGTACATGTACGTATGCTTCCGAACCAAAAATTCTGATATGACTATATTATGGTTTCTTATTATGCCAAAATTCATACGGTGTCTTCTCAATTGATGATGATGGCAGCCGATTCTGCAAATAGTTTGCAGCCGTTATGCTTCCCCCCAATACTGCTTTCCGAGACCAGACTCAGCAAGCATGCACCTAACCATTTCCACAACATATCGATTCTTTCGTTCCGCTTTTCCGTTCTGTTGAGGTGAATAAGGAGCTGTCTTTGATGAATAGTCCCGCTCTCCGCTAAAACTTCTTCAATTTTGCTCCAGAATATTCTCCTCCTCCATCCGTGCGTAGGATTCTTGGATAGTGCCCAAACTGATTTTTTACTAAGTTAAAATACTCATGTATTTTATACTCAGCCCCTGACTTTGCCTTCAACAGATAGATAACAGTATATCCACTAAAATCATCTAACATCGTCATAAAAATCGGTTACCTCCCGGTGTAGTAACTTCCATAGGGCCTCCAATATCAGAATGAATTAAATCACCACTGTATGCGACTTACTTGAAGATTTCTTCCGGGAACGATAAGCGACTCATCTTTCCTACGCAACACACTCCGCAGACACGCTGAACATCGCACCTCTTGATTTGTAGTCCATATCCAAGTTCTTTTCGAACAATCGCAGAGATGGCTTCGGGATCTCTATGGCCTAAACGACGGTGCCACAGATGTTCACACAATTCCAGGTGTTTCGATTTTGTAAGTAGTACTTTTTCTACGTAATTTTTCAGCCGATAGAGTCCACTATGTCGCTCGCCTAAAATCATTGTTTCTTGTTCAATCATTGTTCGCATAATTTTGAAACCGTTTCTATCGAATAAAATGTTGAATCCAAGGTCACAAATCTTACTCACCGAGAGCAAATTTCCAGCAAGTGATGGAACAATCATAACATCGTTAAGCGTAACCTTCACTCGATCACCATTGTCTGTATCCCATCAGCTAAGCAAATCTCCGGTTTTCTGGACGAATTTTTGTTTTTCAAAAAAAATTCATTGTTTGTCATGTGTGACGTCGCACCAGAATCCAGATACCACCAGTTTCCTTCACATGCTGATGTGACGTTCAAACACATCTCCTTTTTAGGGTGAACTTCTTTAACTAATTGGCTCTGGCACCTCTCCGGTTGTTTTTCATACAAAAATCTTTTCGAACGTCAGTCATCAGTGGACAATCTCGAATAAAATGTCCCTCTTCTTGACAAAAATGACAAACGCGACGTTTCTTCATCTTTGGCAAAACCTTGATGCTGGTTCCAATTTTCAACCACGCCTATTCATCACTCGGGCCACTTTGAAAATCGTAACATTCTTGCCTGCGACGCCACTCCGTCGCGCAATTTATTCTTTACAAAATCCACCGTGACTTGATCCTTCGGGTAGCTTTCGATGACGTTGATGAGTGTTCCGTAGGACATAGGAAGACTTGAAAGCATTACAGCCACAAACTGTCGAGGCTTTAAGCCCTCATCTGCCACTTCCAAACGATTGTGCATCGCCGTCAACTGCTTAAGATGCTCTGGAAGATTGCCGTCTTCTGGCAGCTTCAAAGAACACATCTTTCGCATTACCGTCATCATCGTATTCATAGATTCTACTTCGTGGATGCTCATGAGAGTATCCCACATTTCCTTCGCGGTATTTTTCCGGCAAATGTGGACGGCCACGGCCACGGCCAACCGATCATATGACGCGCCTCTCCGTCTTTTTCAGACCAGGCCGCCATCTCTTTTTCTTCCGTTGCTTCGGTTCTTTCACGGTTTTCATCAGCTTCTCCTTGGTCAACTTCAGCTCCATTTTGAACTTCCATATTTCAAAATTCTGGTCGTTAAGTTCTCTCAATCTTGTCGTCCGCCATTTTTTTTTCTTGCGACGGGGTTCAACCTTTTTCGACCAACCAAGCACTTATGAAACTCCGAAAAAAAAAAATGAAACGATGAACTCCACTGATTCAATTCAATTTAATTCGCGTTGCACTGGGCCCATAACCTATTGAAAGTATGTGTAGTGTTTAAGATTTATTGAATCAGAATGAACATTGAATAAGATATAACACCTACTATGCAACTCTGATATGTTGCTTCTTCCAATAGTCAGCTCAATTCAGGGTTTCCTAGCCAATCCGTTATCGCCAAAGCGTTATCGGTCGCCGTAAATACATTTTCGGGCGACTTAAACCCTTAATGAGCACTGCCATTTCTATTCAGATTATTCACATTAGCTTGATAAAAATAGTTGGTTGTTGTTTAACTTAGTATGTATTATTTTTAAATGTTAACCTAAGCTAATCACCAAACATATTATGTAATTTGAAAAATAAAACCAATTTTTCCTGATTAAAAACAGTTCTAATAAGGTATTTGAATTATTTTTATTTGTAATCTAACTAAAAAATAGTCACTTCTCTAATAGATCAGTTTAACTACACTATTCATAGTATATACTATTCAACGTTGGCAAATGAATGTCGATTGTATACCGAGTAACCAATGACAGATCGTTCGAGTTTCCTTTGTTGAAATTTATTTTACGGGATCGATGTGTTCGCCTCCGATGTTGAGCTGGCTAGAGCAACCCTGTATCAATTACTCATAGCAGGATAGTCAGTCCCGTATGGAGGACGGTCCATTCGGGGCTTGATCCATGACAGGCATGTTGTTATTTGTATGAGTTGACGACTCGTATATGCCGGCAAGGTGTTCTTGCATGTAGGGGAAACTGCAAGAGAAGTTTTCAAAACAGCTATGTAGTTTTGCATCCAGCTATGTATCGCTTGGTTGTGGCGTTGTGAAAATTATATAACTAGAATTTGTTAAAGATCCATATGATGATTTATGAGTTTGAGGTGATAAAAAAGATATAAACACCGTTGATTTGAGCCAATTTGCCACATAGGTAGTTTCTAGTTCAGGGTATGATTTTTTATGCTCCTTTAACACCTACACCCTCTTCTTCCTCTTCCCTTTCCCTTTTCTTTCAACAAGATATAATGATGTGAATACTGATACACCGATGATTACTTACTTATACCGCGCTACAACCGCACCGCTTTGCGCTTATCCCGGCCTTAATGGCGGACGCCTCCACGCCATCTTGCCACCTCACCTCATTTGGGCCTATCACGCCTCCTCTGTCCTTGTGGACGGCCTAAAAAAACTTTACGGGCTGGGTCGTCCGTTTCCATGCGTACAACATGGCCAGCCCACCTGAGCCTGGCGAGCTTTATACGCTGCACGACAGTGAGGTCGCTATACATCTCGTATCTATTCTCTATTCTACCTGCTCGATCCCTTGGTTGGCTTCTGCTACATAGATAATCAGCTGCGATGATGATACACTGATGATCACTGAGAAAATTTTAATCCATTCCAGATAAGGGCAAGTAATTGTTTTAAAATCATTGTTCAACCTAAATAAACCCTCTTATTTATCCTTTGTTTTCCTTTTAATCCTTGAATATAACATATCTACACGTTATGTGGCAATGTCTAAACCAACGATTGTTATTATTATTACTAAATATTTATTCAATAAACAGTTAAAGTCCTGAGGAATTTTTTCAGGTGTGAATTTCTGATATTCCAATATTTGCATAATTTTATGACAACGAACAAGATTCAGCACACAAAAATAATGTTCAAAAACTTTCCATGACTGTCGCGTTAGTATCAATAAAGAGCAATAAATTTTTAATTTGTTGTTGGTGTCACTTTGATTATCAATATTTTTGAGCTGGAATGAAAGTGGCGAATTCTTACTTTGATGCTGTCTATAAATCCATAAATTACAACAGGTCGTTCAGTCCAGTTCAGATCGTTATTTCACAGAGGAGTGCAAGGTGTCATACAAGTCCTAGTACCCGTTATTTACTTCCTGGCAATCTCCATAGAAAATCAGAATTATGAGCCCACCTGTAGTTCATCTAATTACATTAGTCTTGGTAAGATGCCTGATGGAAAGCTTGAGATCGTTTGTAACATTCTATCAAAAGTAACACGTGTTCGTGCTGACATCTGATTTCATCTGATTTCAAAACGTTTTGCAGAATATAATGTTCTATCTTTAGTACCCATACTTTAGTAGTTTATCGAAAGTTGGGCTCAACTTTTCCAAAATTAATTTTTTTGCGTTTTTAATTCCTGTCGGCTGAGTGATTTTGTTTTTTTTTTTTAATATATACTGCATAACTGGTCACCAACTGTCTTGATTGATGGCTCACCATTAAAAAGTAATGTTCCTAAATTACATACATATGAGTAAGACATTCACAATTTTGTATGAGGTAGAAACTAAATCGTGAGTTGCTTCTGTTGAGAATTGTTCATCAAATATATATTCGTATGTCAAAGAGTTCATTTCGCTGTATATCTCCTATGCATGTGTGTGTGATGAACGAAAGACTTCAGACCCCCGCTCCTCGCGTTTTTCAACCATCATTTTTTGTCACACACTCACACACCTCTCCACGCTCGGCGTTTTGCCGTCCAAAATCTAGAGAGAGAAGACAGGGCCTCGCTTTGGCACTCTCAACAAGAACAACTCAACAACTCACTCTCAAAAATCTCTCAATAACTTCGGCTCTACTACTTGGGTTACTAAAAGCAAAAACCAAACACTTTTGTAATTCTAAACACACAGTTAGAAAAATTTGGCGTAACGTCTTACGCGGACTTGCCGACCTATACAGGCTTTTGAGACTTGTTCAATACCAAGCAGCCGGATAGTCATTTTTCCAAGATGACGACTGTACCTCAGGACGAGCTAGAAAAGAAGATAAAAAGCTCCAGTTAAATGTTTAAAAATACAGAAAATTGCATAATCATGTTATAGGAAGAGAATATGCGATTTCATGGAACATGTTAAGAAAGCCTACATATCCTATTAAAACCGTTTCAATCGTAACGCCTTAGGAGATGGAAAAGGTTTTATCCTGACGACGTCGTACGCGGGGACGTGCCGTATCATCAAAGCCACGATTACCACAAAGACATTATACATCTATTGATATCACTCATGTTATCATACTGGCTACGCAGAATAACTCATACATTACATCGAAAGGTTATGTGGAATCTGGTCTTGGTTACGTGGAAGCTATTCTAGCAGTTAGATCGGAGACATCATTCCTATTAGCTGCACTGCACAATACTACTCACCGATAGTTATGTGCTCATAATGATGATTTTTATATTAATAAGCGATAAATGTCCATGCACATCATGAAAACCAATCTTTAAACATCCGATGGGAGTAATTTTTCTAAAGCGATAAATTCTATTGATGTTTTTGTTTGGTATATGTGGAATAGTAATGGGCAAAACGACTGCAAAGTCGGAGAAAGCTCCGCCCAGCTCCAGGCACCCACTCTTTTATTAACTTTTTGCCTAAATAAACTCTTTTTTTATTATTTTTTATTTAATTATGGGTTTTGTGCATTTTTAAATAATTGTCTGTCAAAGGGTTAAGTTAAGGGGCTGATACAGTCGTCAACTCGTACGACTTAACAACATGCCCGTTGTGGGTTCAACCCTGACCGATTTCCCGTAGCAAGGACTGACTATTCGGCTGCGTGGTATTGAATAAAGTTCCGAAAACCTCTATAGGCCGTCATGTCCGCGTAGGACGTTTATGCCAAATAGAAGAAGAAGTTTACTCAAAACTTTGACTAAAATACTTACATAAGTGAAACTCGATTGAATAACTCGAGCTGTAGTGTCCGGAATCAGTATCTTAATCGACAGCACTAATGTATATACTGTTCACAGTCGCACATCCTTTCATTTGAGGAGTTGGACGGCTATATCGGTCGTTAAATAGCAGATTAAATAAACTCTAAAAGATGCAAGTCACGGACGTCCATAATACAATCTCATCGGGTGTTAGCATCCACACTCCCGAGAAGATAGATTCGTTTTTTACGCTATCGTACGATGCCGTCTGCATTTAACAGTTTGTTTGGAACCGTTGCTTTGGAGCTGTTGGTGCGGAGCCGGCTCCGTACAAAAGTCAGAGGCGCTCCGAGAGCTGTTATTCTGGAGCCGGTTCTGGAGCTGTTGGTACCCTCCGAAACACTCAACTAGAATTTCTAATTAGGTCAACAATACGGCCGTTTCGGACCGTACCTCCTGAAAAAAAACAATTAGGCCAAGGTCAAAATATGTGCACAGCATTTGAAATAAAGAGGAAAATCCAGAAATGGCCACATCAATAATCCAATTTACGTTTTTGTATGGAACGTACCGTACTAGAAAGGATGGAACGTTTGCGTATAGAAATTCATATCGAAAAATTATAAAGTATCTATACAAGGTGTAGAAATGTCCGAGTTATCACACTATGTTATCACAAATTGTGCATGGAGCTGTCCAATGAAAAGTACTGGCGTACTGCAAATGTACACCAGGAATTGCGTGGAATCGCGAGGAATGGCTGGATCCGTGGAAATCCTCAACACGCAAGACTTAACTACTGCCCTTTGTGGGGTTAAGACCGGTATGGACCGAGTCCTCAATACATAGCAGTGATTATCCTGCTATGTGTATTCAATAAGTCACTGACAGCTTAATACAAGTGATGGGAATAGTCAAAGTGGTTTATTATACCCGAAATTTCCGAAAATGAGGAACGGAACGAACCTGTCAATCTGGAGAATCCGAAGAATCGATCGAAGCTTTTGATCGATTGAAGCGTTTACGGTAATTCGAGAGAGCGTGTCTATATGTGTTTATCTTCTGACAAAAAACTCTGTTGGCGCAAAATGATAATGGCCGAAAAATAGTTCACACCCACGTTCTCTTTCTACCCTCATCTCCTCTGCCCATCTTTTCACCTCGCTTTATCATTGGGGGCCTTCACGATTCTTTAGTTTTTGTATGGAGTTTGACAGTTGGAGGCTGAAATCATGTAAAAACTCCATACAAAACCACAAAAAAAAACTAGACTGCAATTTTCAGTCTAGATTATTCTAGCCACAAAGCACCCACTGCGCAAATTAGAGCAGTTTCCTGCGCAGGAAATGTATCAAAGCCTGCGCTGGCCAGCGCAGATTTTGACTGGTCTCCCGCGCGGGACTTCAGCGATTCCTGCCAGCAGCTGCGCAGGGTTAGCGCCATCTGTTGGCGAAATGGACGAACTATTTATGGCGGTGGAGCAAAAAAACGGTCAAAATTTAAGATTATTGGCGACCATTTTCTCGTCCGCTTCTTCTCCCCCCTCACCCTGCCTTGCCTTACTTGCGCTTCTGCCCGTGCCCGTTCCGCCCAGCTGATTGGCTGTTGCGGTGTATGCGTTGATTCATGTATGTGCATTGCGGTTGTGTTGTTTTTAGCATGTTAACATGCGGGTGTTAGCATTTATTAATTTGTGTGTGACCTTGAGACGCTGTGAGAGAAGCTGGATTGGGATTCAAAGTGTTATCGGTGTATTGATGGTTATTTGTATTTCGTGCCGCTGCTGATGAGACCATTCGATGCCCGTGGCAATTGAGGGTGAAGAAGCCTATTTAAAACAAGCGTAAGAGAACGTCTAACACTAATTCTAATATTTTTTTAATTTGAACATGTTTGATGCTTCCACGACCTTCTAAGCATCATGTAGCACAGTGTATAATGGAAATAAAATAACTTTTTTTAAATGTGCAAAAATCTGTCTCGAGTTTTCGGGTCGCGACACACACACACACACAGCGCGGGGAAGTGACCGTTAACT
>NW_024428269.1:27500-34213 GCF_017562075.2 Anopheles merus | reverse complement strand
TCATACAAACATCAATGTGCACGGGCAAAAGTGCGCGGAACAAAAAATTGCCGGTCAGACCTACGGCGGGCCATAACTCGAATACTAAACGTCGCAGACATGGGTCGTAGTAGACAATTTTTAAGCTCGTCTAATCATTCTCTATCCGATTCTGGATAGTGTTTTTTGACCACTTTTCATCATTTTGTGACACCCCGACCTAGGGACAGCTCCCTAGCTTTTTGCAAAAAAAGTGCACCGAACGGGCCGGAGAGCTCGAGTAGTCAAAAAAATTTTTTTCGCTAAAAACCCTCAAAACGTGTCAGAAACACACCTAGATGATGAAAAGTGCAACCAGAAAGTCAACCGAACAACATGCCGGGGGTACCAATTTGCTCTACGCGTCCCTAGGTAGGGTACTTTTTCATACAAACATCAATGTGCACGGGCACACAAGTGCGCGGAACAAAAATTGCTCGGTCAGACCTACGGCGGGCCATAACTCGAATACTAAACGTCGCAGACATGGGTCGTAGAACAATTTTAAGCTCGTCTAATCATTCTCTATCCGATTCTGGATAGTGGTTTTTTGACCACTTTTCATCATTTTGTGACACCCCGAACCTAGGGACAGCTCCCTAGCTTTTTGCAAAAAAGTGCACCGAACGGGCCGGAGAGCTCGAGTAGTCAAAAAATTTTTTTCGCTAAAAACCCTCAAAACGTGTCAGAAACACACCCTAGATGATGAAAAGTGCAACCAGAAAGTCAACCGACAACATGCCCGGGGGTACCAATTTGCTCTACGCGTCCCTAGGTAGGGTACTTTTTCATACAAACATCAATGTGCACGGTGCACAAAGTGCGCGGAACAAAAATTGCTCGGTCAGACCTACGGCGGGCCATAACTCGAATACTAAACGTCGCAGACATGGGTCGTAGAACAATTTTAAGCTCGTCTAATCATTCTCTATCCGATTCTGGATAGTGGTTTTTTGACCACTTTTCATCATTTTGTGACACCCCGAACCTAGGGACAGCTCCCTAGCTTTTTGCAAAAAAGTGCACCGAACGGGCCGGAGAGCTCGAGTAGTCAAAAAATTTTTTTCGCTAAAAACCCTCAAAACGTGTCAGAAACACACCCTAGATGATGAAAAGTGCAACCAGAAAGTCAACCGACAACATGCCCGGGGGTACCAATTTGCTCTACGCGTCCCTAGGTAGGGTACTTTTTCATACAAACATCAACGTGCACGGTGCACAAAGTGCGCGGAACAAAAATTGCTCGGTCAGACCTACGGCGGGCCATAACTCGAATACTAAACGTCGCAGACATGGGTCGTAGAACAATTTTAAGCTCGTCTAATCATTCTCTATCCGATTCTGGATAGTGGTTTTTTGACCACTTTTCATCATTTTGTGACACCCCGAACCTAGGGACAGCTCCCTAGCTTTTTGCAAAAAAGTGCACCGAACGGGCCGGAGAGCTCGAGTAGTCAAAAAAATTTTTTTCGCTAAAAACCCTCAAAACGTGTCAGAAACACACCCTAGATGATGAAAAGTGCAACCAGAAAGTCAACCGACAACATGCCGGGGGTACCAATTTGCTCTACGCGTCCCTAGGTAGGGTACTTTTTCATACAAACATCAATGTGCACGGTGCACAAAGTGCGCGGAACAAAAATTGCTCGGTCAGACCTACGGCGGGCCATAACTCGAATACTAAACGTCGCAGACATGGGTCGTAGAACAATTTTAAGCTCGTCTAATCATTCTCTATCCGATTCTGGATAGTGGTTTTTTGACCACTTTTCATCATTTTGTGACACCCCGAACCTAGGGACAGCTCCCTAGCTTTTTGCAAAAAAGTGCACCGAACGGGCCGGAGAGCTCGAGTAGTCAAAAAATTTTTTTCGCTAAAAACCCTCAAAACGTGTCAGAAACACACCCTAGATGATGAAAAGTGCAACCAGAAAGTCAACCGACAACATGCCCGGGGGTACCAATTTGCTCTACGCGTCCCTAGGTAGGGTACTTTTTCATACAAACATCAATGTGCACGGTGCACAAAGTGCGCGGAACAAAAATTGCTCGGTCAGACCTACGGCGGGCCATAACTCGAATACTAAACGTCGCAGACATGGGTCGTAGAACAATTTTAAGCTCGTCTAATCATTCTCTATCCGATTCTGGATAGTGGTTTTTTGACCACTTTTCATCATTTTGTGACACCCCGAACCTAGGGACAGCTCCCTAGCTTTTTGCAAAAAAGTGCACCGAACGGGCCGGAGAGCTCGAGTAGTCAAAAAAATTTTTTTCGCTAAAAACCCTCAAAACGTGTCAGAAACACACCCTAGATGATGAAAAGTGCAACCAGAAAGTCAACCGACAACATGCCCGGGGGTACCAATTTGCTCTACGCGTCCCTAGGTAGGGTACTTTTTCATACAAACATCAAAGTGCGCTTAGCAAAAGTTCTCCGTCAGACCTACGGCGGGCCATAACTCGAAAACTAAACGTCGCAGACATGGGTCGTAGAACAATTTTAAGTTCGTCTAATGATTCTACATCCGATTCTGGATAGTGGTTTTTTGACCACTTTTCAAAATTTTGTGACACCCCAAACCTAGGGGCAGCTCCCTAGCTTTTGTCAAAAAATGGTCACCGAACGGGCCGGAGAGCTCGAGTAGTCAAAAAATTTTTTTTCGCCAAAATCACTGAAAACGTGTAGAAAACGCATTTTAGATGATGAAAAGTGAAACCAGAACGTCAAACAACAACTTTTTTGGGGGTACCCTTTTTACTCTACGGGCCCCTAGGTAAGGCGCGCCATTAGCGCTTTCCTCTCGAGTTCCCAACTTTTGCCCTCCTGGGAACATGATCATTTGTTCATTGCCTACTATAGGGAGGGTACCTTGCTCCGAGGTCAAAAATGAAAATTTCACCAAATCGTAGTTTTTACCTCTATTTTGTCGTAGGAGCATGGTTTGAGGTGTCGGTGGGTCATTTCGGCCCCCATTTGGGTCATACGTCCCCTCCCCGATTTAGTTCGTCGTATGACCATAGTCCGAACTTATGAAGCAAAAGTGGTGTCTGGTGGTGTCTGCCGATGATCTTAACCTATGATTTCGAGTTGATATGCGTATATTAGAGTAAAATTAGGCCTTGTAGTACACGGCTTATGCCCCGGACTAGGTGTCCCGGGGACAAAATCTCGAAAATTACAGACACCCCAGCATCGCTTAAGGTGGTCAGTAGCAAATATATTTTTGGGTCTTCGGACCCATCAAGAGACAGTAGCTGGCTAGTTTGCTGTACTCTTACGCTGAGAACTGGCAGCGTAGAGGGTCTACGGACCCTGAAAGGACCTACCCAACCTTTCAAAAAGCTCCCTGGAGCGGTACATCACGGGTCTACGGACCCTAAGACTTCGTCGTGATGGTTTCAAGCATAAAAGTCGTAACAGTTTAAGAGGTTTTCGTAAGCGTATATTAAATGCATGCTTGAAACTAAGCTTCGTTGTCTTTAAACACTGCAAGACCAATCGAACTTTTTAGGGAAACTCGATGGATTCACGCTAAGCTCGATGAGCTATTAAGGGTAGTGGTGCATGGTTTGTCGGCGTTCCTTGGATCTAATCCATTGAACAAATGTGTCTGGGGTCATGGTGCAGGTAAAATAGCGTGATGAAACCGGGTTTCTCTTACCAAATGTGGCATAACTTTCCCTGAGAGCGAAGCTCAGACCCACGTAGGGGAGAGCAAAGTGGAACTTAAATGTTCTATGCAGCAAATGTTCGCCATGCGGATAAACAAGTTGGAATAGCTCAATGTAGTGTAATGCAAACACGAATCGCAATTAACGATAAGGGGACCCAGAAGCAATTCTGCGGAACCCTCGGGGGAGGTGTGAGTTGATATAATTAGAGGTGATAGTCCAAGTTGTTCGAGCTCCGGCTCGGCAGCCGATACGAGGTTCCTGTTGAGCTTGTACATCGCGCAGAGGCGCCGTTCGGTTCTAGCAATGATTCCCGCCACCATGTTTCATGCGTGCAGAGGTCCGTTAGAGCTCGAGCAATGTGTCCCGCCGTGATTACGAAAAAGTTTAACAGTTGACTAAGTTGGGGGTGTGTTCAAGTAATCGCGCAGAGATGCCGATCGGTTTCTAGCAATGTTTCCCGTCACAAGGTGGTATTGGCACCTGTGCAGAGTGACCGTTAGCAATGTCTCCCGTATCACGGTGGTGTTCTACCACTAGTGCAGAGTGACCGCTAGCAATGTCTCCCGTCACAAGGTGGTAGCCCAGTAGTGCAGAGAAGCCGCTAGCAAGTCTCCCGTCACAGAGTAAGCAGGTCCGCGAAGTGCAGAGTAGCCGTTAGCAATGTCTCCCGTATCACGGTGGTATCATTCCACTAGTGCAGAGTGACCGCTAGCAATGCTTCCCGACACACGGCGGTAGCTTACGCAGTGCAGAGAGACTCAGGAGCAAAGTCTTCCGACACACGGTGGTAACTCGACGAGGTGCAGAGTAACCGTTAGCAATGTCTCCCGTATCACGGTGGAGTTCTTCCACTAGTGCAGAGTGACCGCTAGCAATGTTTCCCGACACATCGAAGGAGTAGATCCACGAAGTGCAGAAAGATCGCTGAACCAATCAATGCATCCCGTCGTGGAGAGCTTACACGCCCGTAGGACAAAACAGTGGGGTGTATCCAAGTGAAACATTAGTATACATGAGAGTGCAGAGTACCGATTGGACTATAGTGGTCAAAACGCAGCCGGGTAATTCAACTCTGTAGCCGTACAAAGGTATCCGCCTGTTAGAAGGACACCGTACGGTTTACAGTTTTAACAAAAATGCAGCCGCGGTAATTTCAACCCAACCCACTATAGCCATTCAATGTATCCGTCATAATCATGTATACCGATCGGAGTAGCCAAAGACAATGTTCGTCTAGTGTTGTTGGGGTGTATGCGCGCAGAGATGCCGTTCGGTTTAAAGCAATGTTTCCCGTCACGAGGTGGTATTGGCACCTGTGCAGAGTGACCGTTAGCAATGTCTCCCGTATCACGGTGGAGTTCTTCCACTAGTGCAGAGTGACCGCTAGCAATGTCTCCCGTCACAAGGTGGTAGCCCAGCAGTGCAGAGAAGCCGCTTTCAGCAATGTTTCCCGTCACGAGGTGGTATTGGCACCTGTGCAGAGTGACCGTTAGCAATGTCTCCCGTATCACGGTGGAGTTCTTCCACTAGTGCAGAGTGACCGCTAGCAATGTCTCCCGTCACAAGGTGGTAGCCCAGCAGTGCAGAGAAGCCGCTGTAGCAAAGTCTCCCGTATCACGGTGGAGTTCTTCCACTAGTGCAGAGAGATCGCTGAACCGTGCAATGTGTCCCGTCGTGCGCACCCGTTCGACCAGATGTAACAAGTTGGGGTGCAAGTTGCAAGTTCACGCGCAGAGATGCCGTTCGGTTTAAAGCAATGTTTCCCGTCACGAGGTGGTATTGGCACCTGTGCAGAGTGACCGTTAGCAATGTCTCCCGTATCACGGTGGAGTTCTTCCACTAGTGCAGAGTGACCGCTAGCAATGTCTCCCGTCACATTGGTGGTAGCCCAGCAGTGCAGAGAAGCCGCTTTCAGCAATGTTTCCCGTCACGAGGTGGTATTGGCACCTGTGCAGAGTGACCGTTAGCAATGTCTCCCGTATCACGGTGGAGTTCTTCCACTAGTGCAGAGTGACCGCTAGCAATGTCTCCCGTCACATTGGTGGTAGCCCAGCAGTGCAGAGAAGCCGCTGTAGCAAAGTCTCCCGTATCACGGTGGTATCATTCCACTAGTGCAGAGAGATCGCTGAACCGTTCAATGTGTCCCGTCGTGGTGTGCTTGTAGCGAGCACGTAGGATACACCTTGCTTTGTTGGTTTGGGATAGGAGTGGTCGCGCAACTGCCTCCACGCCGCAGAGTGCCAGTTCGGATTGAAGGTCAACTTTAGCCGTTCAATGCATCAGTCGGTGGGTGTTCAGATGGCATCACAACTTCCCCTAGGTGCTCAAGTTGGTTGGGTTGCTAAACATATACACATGCGCAGAGTATCGTACGAACTAGCAAAGTCTCCCGTCACGGTGGTAAAGTAATGAGTACCATGCAGTGCAGAGAGATCGTTAGTGCGTGCAATGTACCAGTCGAAGTGTTGTGTTCGCGCATGCGCAGAGTATCGTACGAACTAGCAAAGTCTCCCGTCACGGTGGTTGAGAGTCCCATGCAGTGCAGAGAGATCGTTAGTGCGTGCAATGTACCAGTCGATGTGCAACGTACGGGCATGCGCAGAGTATCGTACAAGCTAGCAAAGTCTCCCGTCACGGTGGTTGTGAGTGACATGCAGTGCAGAGAGATCGTTAGTGAGTGCAATGTACCAGTCGATGTCGTACCAGCATACACCCCCGCTTAGAGGCCCGTTGCTCAAAGAGGTCAAGCAAGAGTGCGCAGAGTGCCGTACCGGCCTAGCAATGTCTCCAGACAGACGTTGGGGGGACACCCCCGACGCAGTGCAGAGAGATCCGCTAGCCGTGTGCAATGCATCCGACGTTGCCTGCTTGTGCCTTAGCGAGTGGCGCCAACGACGCTCCGGCGTCAGAGAACAAATCTCGGTGGTCACGGGGGACTTGCGCCTCGCGTGATCAAGAGTGTAGTTCGTGTTCAAGCAATTGACTCGAATTCTGGTTGATCCTACCAGTGATATACG
>NW_024428269.1:0-17500 GCF_017562075.2 Anopheles merus | reverse complement strand
ATGTCTTGTGCATGGCGTGTTGACCTCGTCGGTCGATGTGTCGTGTACGAGATGACCTACTTGCCCGTCGGTTGTCCAAGTTGTATGATGTGTTGACTTAGTCGACGTGTCATGTGCTTGGATGATTGGCGTACGGGTCATGTATGGTGTACTTCCTTCGGTTGAAGGGATGTACTAGTACATACTTGTATTAATTGTTTATTTCACGATCTGGTCTTTTGATTGGATCGTGAAAAAACGCTAAGTCCAAGAATCCTGAACTCGAGAGGAAAGCGCTGCTGGCAACCTTTTTGACAGTACGTCCCTAGAAAACGGCTTTTTCCTTTTCGGCATTAAGTGGCATGTTTAACGTGGCTAGAACATCAATTATCCTGCAAATGGCACTCAAGCTTGGCAAAAGTCTCGAAACACTCCTATCTTGACGCACCTGCAACCGCAACACGATGCAAAACAAATTGCACGAGCTACTGATACTTGTACCATGCACGGTACACGGTTCCGAAAATTACGCCTGAAAGTATGCAATTTGGTGCTACCCTAGGGAACTTGTATGGGGAAGCCTACCTACGCGTGTCGCACGTTGCAAGTTGCATGGTCGTCGATCAGAGGCATGCAAAAGCACCTATCTAGGGGAATTACTCTACGTTCTAGTAGCTAGTGCGATTTTCCGGTCCAGCACGGCAGTACGCCTGCATGCATACAATCCATGTACCAACCATGTACCTAGGCGTTGGTCAGTAGCTTTTGGCGCCACATGGAGAAAGTATTCGAGTTCAGATTTCTGGGACTTAGCGTATTTTTCAAAACTATTAATGGAAATTAAACTATAAATGGGTCTCAAGCTAGGCGTTGGTCAGTAGCTTTTGGCGCAACATGGAGGAAGTATTCGAGTTCAGATTTCTGGGACTTAGCGTATTTTTCAAAACTATTAATGGAAATTAAACTATAAATGGGTCTCAAGCTAGGCGTTGGTCAGTAGCTTTTGGCGCAACATGGAGGAAGTATTCGAGTTCAGATTTCTGGGACTTAGCGTATTTTTCAAAACTATTAATGGAAATTAAACTATAAATGGGTCTCAAGCTAGGCGTTGGTCAGTAGCTTTTGGCGCAACATGGAGGAAGTATTCGAGTTCAGATTTCTGGGACTTAGCGTATTTTTCAAACTATTAATGGAAATTAAACTATAAATGGGTCACAAGCTAGGCGTTGGTCAGTAGCTTTTGGCGCAACATGGAGGAAGTATTCGAGTTCAGATTCTGGGACTTAGCGTATTTTTCAATCATATTAAACCGAATCAAACATAAAAATGATGAAACCTACACGACGTTCCTAGGTTATGGACGAAAAGTGACGATTTAGTGCCGGTCAGGATAGCCGTGCACCAAAATTGTGTACCGATCAGGGAAAGTACAACACGGAGGGCGCAGCCCGAGCGTACGCGTTCATGGATGTCCATGTTGGTACAAGTTGCCGGTCAGGATAGCCGTGCACCAAAATTGTGTACCGATCAGGGAAAGTACAACACGGAGGGCGCAGCCCGAGCGTACGCGTTCATGGATGTCCATGTTGGTACAAGTTGCCGGTCAGGATAGCCGTGCACCAAAATTGTGTACCGATCAGGGAAAGTACAACACGGAGGGCGCAGCCCGAGCGTACGCGTTCATGGATGTCCATGTTGGTACAAGTTGCCGGTCAGGATAGCCGTGCACCAAAATTGTGTACCGATCAGGGAAAGTACAACACGGAGGGCGCAGCCCGAGCGTACGCGTTCATGGATGTCCATGTTGGTACAAGTTGCCGGTCAGGATAGCCGTGCACCAAAATTGTGTACCGATCAGGGAAAGTACAACACGGAGGGCGCAGCCCGAGCGTACGCGTTCATGGATGTCCATGTTGGTACAAGTTGCCGGTCAGGATAGCCGTGCACCAAAATTGTGTACCGATCAGGGAAAGTACAACACGGAGGGCGCAGCCCGAGCGTACGCGTTCATGGATGTCCATGTTGGTACAAGTTGCCGGTCAGGATAGCCGTGCACCAAATTGTGTACCGATCAGGGAAAGTACAACACGGAGGGCGCAGCCCGAGCGTACGCGTTCATGGATGTCCATGTTGGTACAAGTTGCCGGTCAGGATAGCCGTGCACCAAAATTGTGTACCGATCAGGGAAAGTACACTACGTTCCTATGACTTGGGTGAAAAGTGTTGATAAAGTGCCGGATAGGATAGACCGTGGCTTATCGTACACATCACAAACAAAAAACCCCTTAGTGAGCAGTAGCAAGTGTCGATGGAACAGCGAAGGCAATACAAACTGATCAAGTACAATAAAGAACGCTACGTACTAGGACTTCTGTCCAAGAATGGTGTCCGCGACGGGAGGGCAATGGTCGAGCAAGCAGGTTTCCCTAGTAAACCTTGTATGGTAAACATACCCAAGCGTGTCCGTATGCACGCAACGATAGTCACGAACGGGCACATACCTAGGGAAAGTACTCTACGTACTAGGACTTCTGTCCAAGAATGGTGTCCGCGACGGGAGGGCAATGGTCGAGCAAGCAGGTTTCCCTAGTAAACCTTGTATGGTAAACATACCCAAGCGTGTCCGTATGCACGCAACGATAGTCACGAACGGGCACATACCTAGGGAAAGTACTCTACGTACTAGGACTTCTGTCCAAGAATGGTGTCCGCGACGGGAGGGCAATGGTCGAGCAAGCAGGTTTCCCTAGTAAACCTTGTATGGTAAACATACCCAAGCGTGTCCGTATGCACGCAACGATAGTCACGAACGGGCACATACCTAGGGAAAGTACTCTACGTACTAGGACTTCTGTCCAAGAATGGTGTCCGCGACGGGAGGGCAATGGTCGAGCAAGCAGGTTTCCCTAGTAAACCTTGTATGGTAAACATACCCAAGCGTGTCCGTATGCACGCAACGATAGTCACGAACGGGCACATACCTAGGGAAAGTACTCTACGTACTAGGACTTCTGTCCAAGAATGGTGTCCGCGACGGGAGGGCAATGGTCGAGCAAGCAGGTTTCCCTAGTAAACCTTGTATGGTAAACATACCCAAGCGTGTCCGTATGCACGCAACGATAGTCACGAACGGGCACATACCTAGGGAAAGTACTCTACGTACTAGGACTTCTGTCCAAGAATGGTGTCCGCGACGGGAGGGCAATGGTCGAGCAAGCAGGTTTCCCTAGTAAACCTTGTATGGTAAACATACCCAAGCGTGTCCGTATGCACGCAACGATAGTCACGAACGGGCACATACCTAGGGAAAGTACTCTACGTACTAGGACTTCTGTCCAAGAATGGTGTCCGCGACGGGAGGGCAATGGTCGAGCAAGCAGGTTTCCCTAGTAAACCTTGTATGGTAAACATACCCAAGCGTGTCCGTATGCACGCAACGATAGTCACGAACGGGCACATACCTAGGGAAAGTACTCTACGTACTAGGACTTCTGTCCAAGAATGGTGTCCGCGACGGGAGGGCAATGGTCGAGCAAGCAGGTTTCCCTAGTAAACCTTGTATGGTAAACATACCCAAGCGTGTCCGTATGCACGCAACGATAGTCACGAACGGGCACATACCTAGGGAAAGTACTCTACGTACTAGGACTTCTGTCCAAGAATGGTGTCCGCGACGGGAGGGCAATGGTCGAGCAAGCAGGTTTCCCTAGTAAACCTTGTATGGTAAACATACCCAAGCGTGTCCGTATGCACGCAACGATAGTCACGAACGGGCACATACCTAGGGAAAGTACTCTACGTACTAGGACTTCTGTCCAAGAATGGTGTCCGCGACGGGAGGGCAATGGTCGAGCAAGCAGGTTTCCCTAGTAAACCTTGTATGGTAAACATACCCAAGCGTGTCCGTATGCACGCAACGATAGTCACGAACGGGCACATACCTAGGGAAAGTACTCTACGTACTAGGACTTCTGTCCAAGAATGGTGTCCGCGACGGTCGGGGAAGCAGGTTATTATCATGGCAAACAAGTTAAATAGCTACCTTAAGAGAACGAAAGTTACTGTGGATGGAACAAAACGTGTGCCTAGAATTCCTTCCTGGTTTCCCTAGTAAACCTTGTATGGTAAACATACCCAAGCGTGTCCGTATGCACGCAACGATAGTCACGAACGGGCACATACCTAGGGAAAGTACTCTACGTACTAGGACTTCTGTCCAAGAATGGTGTCCGCGACGGGAGGGCAATGGTCGAGCAAGCAGGTTTCCCTAGTAAACCTTGTATGGTAAACATACCCAAGCGTGTCCGTATGCACGCAACGATAGTCACGAACGGGCACATACCTAGGGAAAGTACTCTACGTACTAGGACTTCTGTCCAAGAATGGTGTCCGCGACGGGAGGGCAATGGTCGAGCAAGCAGGTTTCCCTAGTAAACCTTGTATGGTAAACATACCCAAGCGTGTCCGTATGCACGCAACGATAGTCACGAACGGGCACATACCTAGGGAAAGTACTCTACGTACTAGGACTTCTGTCCAAGAATGGTGTCCGCGACGGGAGGGCAATGGTCGAGCAAGCAGGTTTCCCTAGTAAACCTTGTATGGTAAACATACCCAAGCGTGTCCGTATGCACGCAACGATAGTCACGAACGGGCACATACCTAGGGAAAGTACTCTACGTACTAGGACTTCTGTCCAAGAATGGTGTCCGCGACGGTCGGGGAAGCAGGTTATTATCATGGCAAACAAGTTAAATAGCTACTTAAGAGAACGAAAGTTACTGTGGATGGAACAAAACGTGTGCCTAGAATTCCTTCCTGGTTTCCCTAGTAAACCTTGTATGGTAAACATACCCAAGCGTGTCCGTATGCACGCAACGATAGTCACGAACGGGCACATACCTAGGGAAAGTACTCTACGTACTAGGACTTCTGTCCAAGAATGGTGTCCGCGACGGGAGGGCAATGGTCGAGCAAGCAGGTTTCCCTAGTAAACCTTGTATGGTAAACATACCCAAGCGTGTCCGTATGCACGCAACGATAGTCACGAACGGGCACATACCTAGGGAAAGTACTCTACGTACTAGGACTTCTGTCCAAGAATGGTGTCCGCGACGGGAGGGCAATGGTCGAGCAAGCAGGTTTCCCTAGTAAACCTTGTATGGTAAACATACCCAAGCGTGTCCGTATGCACGCAACGATAGTCACGAACGGGCACATACCTAGGGAAAGTACTCTACGTACTAGGACTTCTGTCCAAGAATGGTGTCCGCGACGGGAGGGCAATGGTCGAGCAAGCAGGTTTCCCTAGTAAACCTTGTATGGTAAACATACCCAAGCGTGTCCGTATGCACGCAACGATAGTCACGAACGGGCACATACCTAGGGAAAGTACTCTACGTACTAGGACTTCTGTCCAAGAATGGTGTCCGCGACGGGAGGGCAATGGTCGAGCAAGCAGGTTTCCCTAGTAAACCTTGTATGGTAAACATACCCAAGCGTGTCCGTATGCACGCAACGATAGTCACGAACGGGCACATACCTAGGGAAAGTACTCTACGTACTAGGACTTCTGTCCAAGAATGGTGTCCGCGACGGGAGGGCAATGGTCGAGCAAGCAGGTTTCCCTAGTAAACCTTGTATGGTAAACATACCCAAGCGTGTCCGTATGCACGCAACGATAGTCACGAACGGGCACATACCTAGGGAAAGTACTCTACGTACTAGGACTTCTGTCCAAGAATGGTGTCCGCGACGGGAGGGCAATGGTCGAGCAAGCAGGTTTCCCTAGTAAACCTTGTATGGTAAACATACCCAAGCGTGTCCGTATGCACGCAACGATAGTCACGAACGGGCACATACCTAGGGAAAGTACTCTACGTACTAGGACTTCTGTCCAAGAATGGTGTCCGCGACGGGAGGGCAATGGTCGAGCAAGCAGGTTTCCCTAGTAAACCTTGTATGGTAAACATACCCAAGCGTGTCCGTATGCACGCAACGATAGTCACGAACGGGCACATACCTAGGGAAAGTACTCTACGTACTAGGACTTCTGTCCAAGAATGGTGTCCGCGACGGGAGGGCAATGGTCGAGCAAGCAGGTTTCCCTAGTAAACCTTGTATGGTAAACATACCCAAGCGTGTCCGTATGCACGCAACGATAGTCACGAACGGGCACATACCTAGGGAAAGTACTCTACGTACTAGGACTTCTGTCCAAGAATGGTGTCCGCGACGGGAGGGCAATGGTCGAGCAAGCAGGTTTCCCTAGTAAACCTTGTATGGTAAACATACCCAAGCGTGTCCGTATGCACGCAACGATAGTCACGAACGGGCACATACCTAGGGAAAGTACTCTACGTACTAGGACTTCTGTCCAAGAATGGTGTCCGCGACGGGAGGGCAATGGTCGAGCAAGCAGGTTTCCCTAGTAAACCTTGTATGGTAAACATACCCAAGCGTGTCCGTATGCACGCAACGATAGTCACGAACGGGCACATACCTAGGGAAAGTACTCTACGTACTAGGACTTCTGTCCAAGAATGGTGTCCGCGACGGGAGGGCAATGGTCGAGCAAGCAGGTTTCCCTAGTAAACCTTGTATGGTAAACATACCCAAGCGTGTCCGTATGCACGCAACGATAGTCACGAACGGGCACATACCTAGGGAAAGTACTCTACGTACTAGGACTTCTGTCCAAGAATGGTGTCCGCGACGGTCGGGGAAGCAGGTTACTTATCATGGCAAACAAGTTAAATAGCTACCTTAAGAGAACGAAAGTTACTGTGGATGGAACAAAACGTGTGCCTAGAATTCCTTCCTGGTTTCCCTAGTAAACCTTGTATGGTAAACATACCCAAGCGTGTCCGTATGCACGCAACGATAGTCACGAACGGGCACATACCTAGGGAAAGTACTCTACGTACTAGGACTTCTGTCCAAGAATGGTGTCCGCGACGGGAGGGCAATGGTCGAGCAAGCAGGTTTCCCTAGTAAACCTTGTATGGTAAACATACCCAAGCGTGTCCGTATGCACGCAACGATAGTCACGAACGGGCACATACCTAGGGAAAGTACTCTACGTACTAGGACTTCTGTCCAAGAATGGTGTCCGCGACGGGAGGGCAATGGTCGAGCAAGCAGGTTTCCCTAGTAAACCTTGTATGGTAAACATACCCAAGCGTGTCCGTATGCACGCAACGATAGTCACGAACGGGCACATACCTAGGGAAAGTACTCTACGTACTAGGACTTCTGTCCAAGAATGGTGTCCGCGACGGGAGGGCAATGGTCGAGCAAGCAGGTTTCCCTAGTAAACCTTGTATGGTAAACATACCCAAGCGTGTCCGTATGCACGCAACGATAGTCACGAACGGGCACATACCTAGGGAAAGTACTCTACGTACTAGGACTTCTGTCCAAGAATGGTGTCCGCGACGGGAGGGCAATGGTCGAGCAAGCAGGTTTCCCTAGTAAACCTTGTATGGTAAACATACCCAAGCGTGTCCGTATGCACGCAACGATAGTCACGAACGGGCACATACCTAGGGAAAGTACTCTACGTACTAGGACTTCTGTCCAAGAATGGTGTCCGCGACGGGAGGGCAATGGTCGAGCAAGCAGGTTTCCCTAGTAAACCTTGTATGGTAAACATACCCAAGCGTGTCCGTATGCACGCAACGATAGTCACGAACGGGCACATACCTAGGGAAAGTACTCTACGTACTAGGACTTCTGTCCAAGAATGGTGTCCGCGACGGGAGGGCAATGGTCGAGCAAGCAGGTTTCCCTAGTAAACCTTGTATGGTAAACATACCCAAGCGTGTCCGTATGCACGCAACGATAGTCACGAACGGGCACATACCTAGGGAAAGTACTCTACGTACTAGGACTTCTGTCCAAGAATGGTGTCCGCGACGGGAGGGCAATGGTCGAGCAAGCAGGTTTCCCTAGTAAACCTTGTATGGTAAACATACCCAAGCGTGTCCGTATGCACGCAACGATAGTCACGAACGGGCACATACCTAGGGAAAGTACTCTACGTACTAGGACTTCTGTCCAAGAATGGTGTCCGCGACGGGAGGGCAATGGTCGAGCAAGCAGGTTTCCCTAGTAAACCTTGTATGGTAAACATACCCAAGCGTGTCCGTATGCACGCAACGATAGTCACGAACGGGCACATACCTAGGGAAAGTACTCTACGTACTAGGACTTCTGTCCAAGAATGGTGTCCGCGACGGGAGGGCAATGGTCGAGCAAGCAGGTTTCCCTAGTAAACCTTGTATGGTAAACATACCCAAGCGTGTCCGTATGCACGCAACGATAGTCACGAACGGGCACATACCTAGGGAAAGTACTCTACGTACTAGGACTTCTGTCCAAGAATGGTGTCCGCGACGGGAGGGCAATGGTCGAGCAAGCAGGTTTCCCTAGTAAACCTTGTATGGTAAACATACCCAAGCGTGTCCGTATGCACGCAACGATAGTCACGAACGGGCACATACCTAGGGAAAGTACTCTACGTACTAGGACTTCTGTCCAAGAATGGTGTCCGCGACGGTCGGGGAAGCAGGTTACTATCATGGCAAACAAGTTAAATAGCTACCTTAAGAGAACGAAAGTTACTGTGGATGGAACAAAACGTGTGCCTAGAATTCCTTCAGGTTTCCCTAGTAAACCTTGTATGGTAAACATACCCAAGCGTGTCCGTATGCACGCAACGATAGTCACGAACGGGCACATACCTAGGGAAAGTACTCTACGTACTAGGACTTCTGTCCAAGAATGGTGTCCGCGACGGGAGGGCAATGGTCGAGCAAGCAGGTTTCCCTAGTAAACCTTGTATGGTAAACATACCCAAGCGTGTCCGTATGCACGCAACGATAGTCACGAACGGGCACATACCTAGGGAAAGTACTCTACGTACTAGGACTTCTGTCCAAGAATGGTGTCCGCGACGGGAGGGCAATGGTCGAGCAAGCAGGTTTCCCTAGTAAACCTTGTATGGTAAACATACCCAAGCGTGTCCGTATGCACGCAACGATAGTCACGAACGGGCACATACCTAGGGAAAGTACTCTACGTACTAGGACTTCTGTCCAAGAATGGTGTCCGCGACGGGAGGGCAATGGTCGAGCAAGCAGGTTTCCCTAGTAAACCTTGTATGGTAAACATACCCAAGCGTGTCCGTATGCACGCAACGATAGTCACGAACGGGCACATACCTAGGGAAAGTACTCTACGTACTAGGACTTCTGTCCAAGAATGGTGTCCGCGACGGGAGGGCAATGGTCGAGCAAGCAGGTTTCCCTAGTAAACCTTGTATGGTAAACATACCCAAGCGTGTCCGTATGCACGCAACGATAGTCACGAACGGGCACATACCTAGGGAAAGTACTCTACGTACTAGGACTTCTGTCCAAGAATGGTGTCCGCGACGGGAGGGCAATGGTCGAGCAAGCAGGTTTCCCTAGTAAACCTTGTATGGTAAACATACCCAAGCGTGTCCGTATGCACGCAACGATAGTCACGAACGGGCACATACCTAGGGAAAGTACTCTACGTACTAGGACTTCTGTCCAAGAATGGTGTCCGCGACGGGAGGGCAATGGTCGAGCAAGCAGGTTTCCCTAGTAAACCTTGTATGGTAAACATACCCAAGCGTGTCCGTATGCACGCAACGATAGTCACGAACGGGCACATACCTAGGGAAAGTACTCTACGTACTAGGACTTCTGTCCAAGAATGGTGTCCGCGACGGGAGGGCAATGGTCGAGCAAGCAGGTTTCCCTAGTAAACCTTGTATGGTAAACATACCCAAGCGTGTCCGTATGCACGCAACGATAGTCACGAACGGGCACATACCTAGGGAAAGTACTCTACGTACTAGGACTTCTGTCCAAGAATGGTGTCCGCGACGGGAGGGCAATGGTCGAGCAAGCAGGTTTCCCTAGTAAACCTTGTATGGTAAACATACCCAAGCGTGTCCGTATGCACGCAACGATAGTCACGAACGGGCACATACCTAGGGAAAGTACTCTACGTACTAGGACTTCTGTCCAAGAATGGTGTCCGCGACGGTCGGGGAAGCAGGTTACTTATCATGGCAAACAAGTTAAATAGCTACCTTAAGAGAACGAAAGTTACTGTGGATGGAACAAAACGTGTGCCTAGAATTCCTTCCTGGTTTCCCTAGTAAACCTTGTATGGTAAACATACCCAAGCGTGTCCGTATGCACGCAACGATAGTCACGAACGGGCACATACCTAGGGAAAGTACTCTACGTACTAGGACTTCTGTCCAAGAATGGTGTCCGCGACGGGAGGGCAATGGTCGAGCAAGCAGGTTTCCCTAGTAAACCTTGTATGGTAAACATACCCAAGCGTGTCCGTATGCACGCAACGATAGTCACGAACGGGCACATACCTAGGGAAAGTACTCTACGTACTAGGACTTCTGTCCAAGAATGGTGTCCGCGACGGGAGGGCAATGGTCGAGCAAGCAGGTTTCCCTAGTAAACCTTGTATGGTAAACATACCCAAGCGTGTCCGTATGCACGCAACGATAGTCACGAACGGGCACATACCTAGGGAAAGTACTCTACGTACTAGGACTTCTGTCCAAGAATGGTGTCCGCGACGGGAGGGCAATGGTCGAGCAAGCAGGTTTCCCTAGTAAACCTTGTATGGTAAACATACCAAGCGTGTCCGTATGCACGCAACGATAGTCACGAACGGGCACATACCTAGGGAAAGTACTCTACGTACTAGGACTTCTGTCCAAGAATGGTGTCCGCGACGGGAGGGCAATGGTCGAGCAAGCAGGTTTCCCTAGTAAACCTTGTATGGTAAACATACCCAAGCGTGTCCGTATGCACGCAACGATAGTCACGAACGGGCACATACCTAGGGAAAGTACTCTACGTACTAGGACTTCTGTCCAAGAATGGTGTCCGCGACGGGAGGGCAATGGTCGAGCAAGCAGGTTTCCCTAGTAAACCTTGTATGGTAAACATACCCAAGCGTGTCCGTATGCACGCAACGATAGTCACGAACGGGCACATACCTAGGGAAAGTACTCTACGTACTAGGACTTCTGTCCAAGAATGGTGTCCGCGACGGGAGGGCAATGGTCGAGCAAGCAGGTTTCCCTAGTAAACCTTGTATGGTAAACATACCCAAGCGTGTCCGTATGCACGCAACGATAGTCACGAACGGGCACATACCTAGGGAAAGTACTCTACGTACTAGGACTTCTGTCCAAGAATGGTGTCCGCGACGGGAGGGCAATGGTCGAGCAAGCAGGTTTCCCTAGTAAACCTTGTATGGTAAACATACCCAAGCGTGTCCGTATGCACGCAACGATAGTCACGAACGGGCACATACCTAGGGAAAGTACTCTACGTACTAGGACTTCTGTCCAAGAATGGTGTCCGCGACGGGAGGGCAATGGTCGAGCAAGCAGGTTTCCCTAGTAAACCTTGTATGGTAAACATACCCAAGCGTGTCCGTATGCACGCAACGATAGTCACGAACGGGCACATACCTAGGGAAAGTACTCTACGTACTAGGACTTCTGTCCAAGAATGGTGTCCGCGACGGGAGGGCAATGGTCGAGCAAGCAGGTTTCCCTAGTAAACCTTGTATGGTAAACATACCCAAGCGTGTCCGTATGCACGCAACGATAGTCACGAACGGGCACATACCTAGGGAAAGTACTCTACGTACTAGGACTTCTGTCCAAGAATGGTGTCCGCGACGGGAGGGCAATGGTCGAGCAAGCAGGTTTCCCTAGTAAACCTTGTATGGTAAACATACCCAAGCGTGTCCGTATGCACGCAACGATAGTCACGAACGGGCACATACCTAGGGAAAGTACTCTACGTACTAGGACTTCTGTCCAAGAATGGTGTCCGCGACGGTCGGGGAAGCAGGTTACTTATCATGGCAAACAAGTAAATAGCTACCTTAAGAGAACGAAAGTTACTGTGGATGGAACAAAACGTGTGCCTAGAATTCCTTCCTGGTTTCCCTAGTAAACCTTGTATGGTAAACATACCCAAGCGTGTCCGTATGCACGCAACGATAGTCACGAACGGGCACATACCTAGGGAAAGTACTCTACGTACTAGGACTTCTGTCCAAGAATGGTGTCCGCGACGGGAGGGCAATGGTCGAGCAAGCAGGTTTCCCTAGTAAACCTTGTATGGTAAACATACCCAAGCGTGTCCGTATGCACGCAACGATAGTCACGAACGGGCACATACCTAGGGAAAGTACTCTACGTACTAGGACTTCTGTCCAAGAATGGTGTCCGCGACGGGAGGGCAATGGTCGAGCAAGCAGGTTTCCCTAGTAAACCTTGTATGGTAAACATACCCAAGCGTGTCCGTATGCACGCAACGATAGTCACGAACGGGCACATACCTAGGGAAAGTACTCTACGTACTAGGACTTCTGTCCAAGAATGGTGTCCGCGACGGTCGGGGAAGCAGGTTACTTATCATGGAAAAACAAGTTAAATAGCTACCTTAAGAGACGAAAGTACTGTGGATGGAACAAAACGTGTGCCTAGAATTCCTTCCTGGTTTCCCTAGTAAACCTTGTATGGTAAACATACCCAAGCGTGTCCGTATGCACGCAACGATAGTCACGAACGGGCACATACCTAGGGAAAGTACTCTACGTACTAGGACTTCTGTCCAAGAATGGTGTCCGCGACGGGAGGGCAATGGTCGAGCAAGCAGGTTTCCCTAGTAAACCTTGTATGGTAAACATACCCAAGCGTGTCCGTATGCACGCAACGATAGTCACGAACGGCACATACCTAGGGAAAGTACTCTACGTACTAGGACTTCTGTCCAAGAATGGTGTCCGCGACGGGAGGGCAATGGTCGAGCAAGCAGGTTTCCCTAGTAAACCTTGTATGGTAAACATACCCAAGCGTGTCCGTATGCACGCAACGATAGTCACGAACGGGCACATACCTAGGGAAAGTACTCTACGTACTAGGACTTCTGTCCAAGAATGGTGTCCGCGACGGGAGGGCAATGGTCGAGCAAGCAGGTTTCCCTAGTAAACCTTGTATGGTAAACATACCCAAGCGTGTCCGTATGCACGCAACGATAGTCACGAACGGGCACATACCTAGGGAAAGTACTCTACGTACTAGGACTTCTGTCCAAGAATGGTGTCCGCGACGGGAGGGCAATGGTCGAGCAAGCAGGTTTCCCTAGTAAACCTTGTATGGTAAACATACCCAAGCGTGTCCGTATGCACGCAACGATAGTCACGAACGGGCACATACCTAGGGAAAGTACTCTACGTACTAGGACTTCTGTCCAAGAATGGTGTCCGCGACGGGAGGGCAATGGTCGAGCAAGCAGGTTTCCCTAGTAAACCTTGTATGGTAACATACCCAAGCGTGTCCGTATGCACGCAACGATAGTCACGAACGGGCACATACCTAGGGAAAGTACTCTACGTACTAGGACTTCTGTCCAAGAATGGTGTCCGCGACGGGAGGGCAATGGTCGAGCAAGCAGGTTTCCCTAGTAAACCTTGTATGGTAAACATACCCAAGCGTGTCCGTATGCACGCAACGATAGTCACGAACGGGCACATACCTAGGGAAAGTACTCTACGTACTAGGACTTCTGTCCAAGAATGGTGTCCGCGACGGTCGGGGAAGCAGGTTACTTATCATGGCAAACAAGTTAAATAGCTACCTAAGAGAACGAAAGTTACTGGGATGGAACAAAACGTGTGCCTAGAATTCGTCCTGGTTTCCCTAGTAAACCTTGTATGGTAAACATACCCAAGCGTGTCCGTATGCACGCAACGATAGTCACGAACGGGCACATACCTAGGGAAAGTACTCTACGTACTAGGACTTCTGTCCAAGAATGGTGTCCGCGACGGTCGGGGAATTGTGTGTTTGACTCAATTACCAAATCCTAGGAACATACATGTAGTGTATACAAACATTAACATTAACGCGTACGTTTGGGCTGCGCACTCCAAATGGTACACAAATAAGGGTGATTTTATGATCAGACGGACAAAAACAAAGGTGGAGAAGACAGTTTTCGGCACGATGTGCACAGAGCTCATTTCGTCGTCCCGGGCGAATGGAAAAACAAAAATCGCGAGTATCTTTCTAGGTTTCTGTCTATAAAAGGGCAGGCCAAAAGGTGACCGGTTGAGATAAGCATTTTAAGCATACAAGCACTTATTGCAACTTTTGACACAAAAACTAGGTACGTACATGTAGATTGTACCAACATGGACATCCATGAACGCGTACGCTCGGGCTGCGCCCTCCGTGTTGTACTTTCCCTGATCGGTACACAATTTTGGTGCACGCTATCCTGACCGGCAAAATGTACCAACAGGAATACATGAACGCGTACGTAGTGTACTTTCCCTGATCGGTACACAATTTGGTGCATGTGTACCAACAGGACATCCATGAACGCGTACGCTCGGGCTGCGCCCTCCGTGTTGTACTTCCCTGATCGGTACACAATTTGGTGCACGGCTATCCTGACCGGCAACTTGTACCAACAGGACATCCATGAACGCGTACGTAGTGTACTTTCCCTGATCGGTACACAAGTTTGGTGCATGTGTACCAACATGGACATCCATGAACGCGTACGCTCGGGCTGCGCCCTCCGTGTTGTACTTTCCCTGATCGGTACACAATTTGGTGCACGGCTATCCTGACCGGCAACTTGTACAACATGGACATCCATGAACGCGTACGTAGTGTACTTTCCCGATCGGTACACATTTGGTGCATGGTACCAACATGGACATCCATGAACGCGTACGCTCGGGCTGCGCCCTCCGTGTTGTATCCTGATCGGTACACAATTTTGGGCACGCTATCCTGACCGGCAATTGTACCAACATGGACATCATGAACGCGTACGTAGTGTACTTTCCCTGATCGGTACACAATTTTGGTGCTGTGTACCAACAGGACATCCATGAACGCGTAACTCGGGCTGCGCCCCTCCGTGTTGTACTTTCCCTGATCGGTACACAATTTTGGTGCCCGGCTATCCTGACCGGCAACTTGTACCAAACATGGACATCCATGAACGCGTACGTAGTGACTTCCCTGATCGGTACACAATTTGGTGCATGTGTACCAAACATGGACATCATGAACGCGTACGCTCGGGCTGCGCCTCCGTGTTGTACTTTCCTGATCGGTACACAATTTTGGTGCACGGTACCTGACCGGCAACATGTACCAACATGGACTCCATGAACGCAAGAGTGTACTTTCCCTGATCGGTACACAATTTTGGTGCATGTGTACCAACATGGACATCATGAACGCGTCACGCTCGGGCGGGCCCCTCCGTGTGTACTTTCCTGATCGGTACACAATTTGGTGCACGGATATCCTGACCGGCAACTTGTCCAACATGGACATCCATGAACGCGTACGTAGTGTACTTTCCCTGATCGGTACACATTTTGGTGCATGTGTACCAAACATGGACATCCATGAACGCGTACGCTCGGGCTGCGCCCTCCGGTTGTACTTTCCCTGATCGGTACACAATTTTGGTGCACGGCATCTGGACGGCAACTTGTACCAACATGGACATCCATGAACGCGTACGTAGTGTACTTCCCTGATCGGTACACAATTTTGGTGCATGTGTACCACATGGACATCAATGAACGCGTACGCTCGGGCTGCGCCCTCCGTGTGTACTTCCCTGATCGGTACACAATTTTGGTGCACGGCTATCCTGACCGGCAACTTGTACCAACATGGACATCCATGAACGCGTACGTAGTGTACTTTCCCTGATCGGTACACAATTTTGGTGCATGTGTACCAACATGGACATCCATGAACGCGTACGCTCGGGCTGCGCCCTCCGTGTTGTACTTTCCTGATCGGTACACAATTTTGGGCAGCACGGCTATCCTGACCGGCAACTTGTACCAACATGGACATCCATGAACGCGTACGTAGTGTACTTTCCTGATCGGTACACAATTTTGGTGCATGTGTACAAAATGGACATCCATGAACGCGTACGCTCGGGCTGCGCCTCCGTGTTGTACTTTCCCTGATCGGTACACAATTTTGGTGCACGGCTATCCTGACCGGCAACTTGTACCAACATGGACATCCATGAACGCGTACGTAGTGTACTTTCCCTGATCGGTACACAATTTTGGTGCATGTGTACCAACATGGAATCCATGAACGCGTACGCTCGGGCTGCGCCCTCCGTGTTGTACTTTCCCTGATCGGTACACAATTTTGGTGCCGGCTTCCTGACGCAACTTGTACCAACATGGACATCCATGAACGCGTACGCTCGGGCTCGCCCCTCCGTGTGTACTTTCCTGATCGGTACACAATTTTGGTGCACGGCTATGACCGGCAACTGTACCACATGGACATCCATGAACGCGTACGCTCGGGCTGCGCCCTCCGTGTGTACTTTCTGATCGGTACACAATTTTGGTGCACGGCTATCCTGACCGGCAAACTTGTACCAACATGGACATCCATGAACGCGTACGCTCGGGCTGCGCCCTCCGTGTTGTACTTTCCCTGATCGGTACACAATTTGGGTGCACGGCTATCTGACCGGCAACTGTACCAACATGGACATCCATGAACGCGTACGTAGTGTACTTTCCCTGATCGGTACACAATTTTGGTGCATGTGTACCAACATGGACATCCATGAACGCGTACGCTCGGGCTGCGCCCTCCGTGTTGTACTTTCCCTGATCGGTACACAATTTTGGTGCACGGCTATCCTGACCGGCAAACTTGTACAACATGGACATCCATGAACGCGTACGTAGTGTACTTCCCTGATCGGTACACAATTTGGTGCATGTGTACCAACATGGACATCCATGAACGCGTACGCTCGGGCTGCGCCCTCCGTGTTGTACTTTCCCTGATCGGTACACAATTTGGTGCACGGCTATCCTGACCGGCAACTTGTACCAACATGGACATCACATGAACGCGTACGTAGTGTACTTTCCCTGATCGGTACACAATTTTGGTGCATGTGTACCAACATGGACATCCATGAACGCGTACGCTCGGGCTGCGCCCTCCGTGTTGTACTTTCCCTGATCGGTACACAATTTTGGTGCACGGCTATCCGACCGGCAACTTGTACCAAAACATGGACATCCATGAACGCGTACGTAGTGTATTCCCTGATCGGTACACAATTTTGGTGCATGGTACCAACATGGACACATGAACGCGTACGCTCGGGCGCGCCCTCCGTGTTGTACTTTCCCTGATCGGTACACAATTTGGTGCACGGCTATCATGAACGGCAACTTGTACCAACATGACATCCATGAACGCGCGTACGTAGTGTACTTTCCCTGATCGGTACCAATTTGGTGCTGTGTACCAAATGGACACATGAAGGTACGCTCGGGCTGCGCCCTCCGTGTTGTATTCCCTGATCGGTACACAATTTGGTGCACGCTATCCTGACCGGCA
>NW_024428268.1:0-34227 GCF_017562075.2 Anopheles merus | reverse complement strand
GCGCAATGTAGCATGAGAGCAAGAACCAATAATGATAAAGCGAGGTGAAAGGATGCGGAAGAGGGAAGAAGGGGGAGAGTGGGTGTGAAATATTTAAGGCCATTATCATTCGACTACCACAGCGGTTACATATCCACTACCACCATCCCACCTTACTTCCCCTCCCCCCGCCCCCTCGTCCTCGCTGAACCTACAAGGAACCTACAATTTTTTTTTCCGTTTTAGACCTCCCAATACCCTAGATCCGACACTTTGTTCAAGTAATTTATACAAGTTAAATATTAATTTTCAATCATTCTTGATATTACGCAGATTTCTGAGAAAATTTATTTTCCATAGAATTTTTCTACTCATATAAAGTAATACATTATATTATCTTAATATGTGCATAACCGTGTCAATCCTAAACAGAAGAGGCATTTCTACAAAAGCAACCGTAATTAAAATGTACATAAAAGAAATAATCTTAACCTGACTTATCTTATGACCTGTATGGATTCTGTTGTGGATTGAATTATGTCATTTTGCAATATATGTTCAAAATGTCGTGAAAAGTATTATCTGTTACCAAGGGTTATTACAGTGTTTTCAACATTCACTCAAACATTTTTTTGTTCTTGAATTTTCCCTTAGGATCCTTTTTGTTCCGTTCTTAGTGTAATTCCGCTTCTTGTGGTGGTTCGCATATTTTTTTGTGATTCATCTACTGCCCTATCTGCTGCTAGATCAAATTTGGCTTTGATCAAAATGTGTTATAAGTATTCGAAGCGTCAGATCGTAGATTTGTGCTTGTATGGATTACACACACTGTTAATGTTTTGTTATTAAATGGAGGCTATTGCTAGAATGATGACTGGAGTCTCCATTACTAATGCAACGTGAAATGGGAAGTACAATATTTTGACAAGTGTTTAATCCATCTGGTAAATTCGTATAGCTACAGTGCGTTGCAAGCGTTTTCATGAAATATCTTCAATATCTAATGGATCAGTGTCATTGCAATCGGTCCAAGGCTCCTAAAAGCTATTGAACTGTTTGTTCCCTTCATATGATCCGTTATTTGAATTAGCTCAAAAGGTTACTGATAGCCATTGAACTGTCCATTCCCTTCATATGCTCCGTTATTTGAATTAGCTCCGTTTCCAGTACCGATATCCTCATACGTGATTGTTGGCCGGTATCCATTTTGGTCGGCTTCATAGTTCACAACCTTGAAATTATATAAAAAGAAATTATTTTAGTCTGTGGATTATCGAGTTTTTTCTTTTGTTGTATTTATACTCCGTTTTAAATATATTTTTCTTTCCAAGCCATAAAATCATGTTATAATCAAGCAATGAAACATGTCACAATGCAGATTCGACTGTGAGGTTCAATAAAATAAGAAGGAATGAGAAGCAAATTTACTTATGAGCGAGGTTGGGTTCCTTTTTTTGGGGCCCCACGCGGCCTTTTGCCTAGTGCTTAGTCCTTACAGGGTTTTCCAGGGGTTCTCATAGTTGTGAGACACTTCCTTGACTCTTTCTTATGCGAAATGAACTTCATATGATGGAAATTGGACTCTATGGCACCTTTTTTGGACAGCTCTTATTGGAAATTCCTATTGGATTTGTCCAACAAGGGTGCTATAGAGTCCAATTCCCATTACATTTAGTTCATTTCACGTAAGAAGCAGTCAATAAAGTGTCCCACAGCTATGAGAACTCCTGGAAAACCCTGTATTGGTCCATATCTCGAAGTTTCAACCTATCATATGCGTATTTTGATTTAAATCGCTCTATTGACTCTTTAATCATCTTGAAGCTAGCGCTTGATAGAATAGTTATTTATTGTTAGGATTTATAGTATAGGATAGTTTTTAAGTTGCAGAGGCCACACAAAAAGCCATGCAGATATTGTTTGAAATAAATAAATAAATAAATCATTAAAATTTCACTTACTTGCTTGCGACCGTCGGGAAGAAGAACAAAGTAGCGTCCAACGGTTCGGTCACCATCACGGGATTCCATGTGTCCAAAGTCGTTACCGGAGATAAAGTCTTGTACGTTGTACTCGAATGAGTATTTGGCAGGTTGTGAGTTAGCATCTTCGTAGTTGTATCCGCCGTTCCCGTCATTTCCCAAAGGCGGTCCGTACTGCTGCGATGTTGCTGGATAATTTTCCCCATTTGACGAGGAGGGGTAGTTGTAACCATTGTCGTTTGAGTTATAGTTGTAACCATTATTCCCATTGAATGATTGGTTGGGAGGTAGATAGTTACTCGATGAAGAAGTGAAACCGTTACGTGGAGCTGGTGGTTCGGTAGCGGCAAGAGCAATCAAAGCGATTGTAATAGCAGCAACGTAAATCTGTAATTAAAATAAAATGAAATAATTATTCCCAACCATGAACAAACTAGAAACAAACTAGTGAAACAAGCGTAGCAGCCGTAACAACAGCAGCGTGCAGCTTCATAAGAAGTTATGATTCCAAAAGATGTAATGCAACTGAATGGTGACCAAGTCACCTTCACCGCGTGAATTGACGTCTCGCTTGACCGCTCAGGCTGTTGTTGTCAGAAACAGTTTTTTTCCTGCATGTATTAACAGTGTTTGTATACACAATTTTTTATATGAACCAACGTCATACAGACATACTTTTGTACAAAAAAAGTGAATGGAAGAAATTGCGACAAAAAATGACGGAGTAACGACCGTTTGAAGTTGTTAGCAAGATATGTTGTGATTTTGTGAATTATAACACCACGAGAGAAGGTATAACAGTGCAATTTGTAGCATACCAAACAGCTAAATTTTGACATTTTGTTTTGCAAAAATCCAAAATTTAGAAAAAAAATTTTTCCGACGAATAACACCTCAGAAAAATAATTTATGAATAAAAAATAAAGATAATTTAAAATACCTTAAGATTTCGAGCAGATGATACTACTCGCAACCCTCGCAATGTTACACGGGAGGCCTCATACGAGCTCGCAGAATGCTCGAATTTATTTTGCGGGATGAAGAGAAATAAAAAACAATATTTTAATCCATTCAGTGTTTTGCCGGAGTGAGACTCAGGCTGTGCTTTTGTTCTCCGTTTTGATTCAATCGTCGTGGGGGGTGAGAGGGACGGAGGTATAAAAAACGATAATGACACATTTTTCACAAAATCTTTTGTGTTAGGCACAATGGAAGTAGACCGGAATGAAAAATGTTGTTTTTTTTTTTTTAAATTTAATTGCCAAGAGTATGTTTGTTTTAAGTAGATACTATTACATAAGAAAAGGCTAAAAATTAGACTGCTAACCCCGTGTATCGCAAGGAATAAATTTTCAAACATGAATAATGTTTCAAATCGTTCAAATTTAGATAAAATAAAAATGCATCTTTCAACTACAATATTTCAAATAGTAATGCTTTAGTTTTGAGGATTAACAGTGTTTTAGAATAGTTATTTAATAACCTTTAAAGCGAACGCTTTATGTAGAAAATACCTTAACTGTTAAGAGAGTTATGGCATTAACCAGAACAAGAAAATTAAAAATATTTAAAATGTCATGGTGAAAATCATGGAGTTTAGTATATTCATGTTTTCCGTAGTGGTACACATTGTAGAATGTCTTATTATAAAGTTTGTGTGCAAAAATCAAGATGCACTTTTCGCAAATTCAAAGTCACATAAATATTTTTAATAAACGGTATGTAAGAGCCATATTAATTCTTCTAATAGTATTATATCGGAAGGGATAATAAAGTATAAAGTTAATTTAAATAGCAGGCTTTGAATTATATGGTTTTAGAACTGCAATCATATTTATTCGACGGTTTAAATGCATTTAAGAAAATTTTCAAGAACAAGATTTTAAGTATATAGTAAAAATCACAGCTGGAATGTTAACATTGTTTCTAAACCTTTCATAGACGTAAATATTAAAACAATCATATATACGCAAGTAATATTTAAAGCACGACCGAACCGTGACACGAATATACCGTAAAATACTAGTTTAGCCGCTTTCATTCTAATAACTTAATTCTAATTTATAGTGATGCAACAATTTTTTTTTTGTGTTTTGATATTACTCATGATTTTGGTTGATACCAACTTTAGAGAAATATTGTTATCAACATGTTGTAAGACCTTGCAAAAACTAATTTAAATTCACTCTCTTATAATTATTTTCAAATGAATGATGCTTTACATTTATATCGTAATGTACGTATAGGACAGTTAATTTACTGTACCAGCACAAGGAAACTGTGACAAAAGCGTTAAACAATTGAAATGCAACTAATAATGTCAAATTTTAATATTGTTCAATTTTAGCTATACAACCTTTTTCGACCTTTACTCCTGAATAAAAAAAAAATGTTCATGCCAAAATACAGTATAATATACTTTTGCAATAGAAAATATTCATGTTTACTAACAACATATTATTATCCCGGTATTTACATTGCCGGTCTCGTAGTACAGTCGTCAACTCGTACGACTTAACAACATGCCCGTCATGGGTTCAAGCCCCAAATGGACCGTGCTTCCATACGTAGGACTGACTATCCTGCTATGGAGAGATCAATAAGTCACTGAAAGCCAAACCCACAAGTAGTGTGTGTGGTACAGGCAGGCCTTGACCGGCAACGGTTGTTGAGCCAAAAGAAGAAGAATTTACATTGGCTGCTTCCACTGTGTAGTGATTAGATGAATGGGCCAAAATTATTTCATTTTTTTTATTTTTTGCCATCATTTCATTACAGGTTTGTGCATTTGCTAAAAATCGCGATACTGTCGAAGGGTTAATTTTTTTTAGTTTTTATCAGATATCTTCCGATTTTTGCAACATCATTGGGTGGTTTAGGGGTGCCATTGTTATCTGTGAATTGTGGATTCACACATAGCGGGATAGTCTGTCCTGTATATACGGGGCTTGCTCCTAAAACGGGCCTCATAAGTTGACCAGCAATGAATTGGATGCGTTTGAAACGGTTAATTAAACTTCACTTTGTCCATTAATCAACCAACTGCTTATAAAAACTTATAAAAATACAAAATAAATAACCAAACATTTAAATAATGTATAACATTGCACGACAAACCTACATATAAAAAAGGGCACAAAAATCTTAAACGCTAGAAATGATTACAGCATATGATACTACAAACCCTGTGTTTTTATTTCAATTCTTGTACGGTTCTTTTGAAAAACATAACAAAGTCACGTATGCTCAAAGTTCACTTTAAAACCGTTTACAGTAGAATATTCTCAAGATTGTAAAAGCAAAATAATGCATAATGTTGTATTGAAGCATACATTGCACCCTTCTATAATTGACACAGAAATTCTCTTTTGAGTTTAATACTTATTTGAAAAGTTCATAACACTTTTGATCATAAAATCCGTTGAATCACGTGAATGCGAACGGACTTTAATGACACGTTTGTAAACATTAAATTAATCGAGTGTTTTAATCGAAATTATAAACATTTAAATATAACATAGATCACCACAAGGAAAGTTCTTCAGTTTTTATGTAATACTCTTCATTTACAGTGTTTTCATCATTTTAACGCATACCTTCATTTTTTACCTTGGCGAAGAAAAATTAAACTCTTTAAAATCTGGTTCTATAACACTGTCTTATTTCTGTTTAAACACTCCACGTTCAAGTACACTGTTGCTTCCTAATTCAAGAATAGCTAGATAAAATAAAACACACAAACAATGTAACTGTTCTGTTTGAGCTGCGCTAGACTTTGTACTCTTGATGACGGTTAATTTGTTTATGGTTTGATACAATCATGGCTGCGTTATATATACGCGTTTTGGGTGAAGCATCGCTAACTGCGAGCTGTCTGTACTTTCAGTCCATTCAAGTTTACTAAATAAATGAACCTTCTTTTCAAATGCTATCTCTTTTTGGTGCTGAGACAGCCAGGTTTGAACGTAGTTACTACAGACATCAAGCATTTTCACACCGTCTAGAAGTGTACCGAGGTAGACTTCCAAATCTGTACCCATATTAAAAGGATGAGTAGGAGGGCATGAATGAATGAACATGGCCATCACAAAACGCAAGCATCTCACTTTTTAAAGAAGCAAAAAGCCTACATGAACTATTAAACAAATGTATAAAAACTAGAGAATGGTCCCAGATGCGATCGATGGACGTGAAGATTGAAGAAGATCAAAAGAGAATGGAGTGCTCATCAGACCACTCTCTGAAAAGAAGGGAGCACTTCACGAGTGGTAGTCATAACATGCACGTGTCGTGCGAGAAAGGAAAAAAAGAGGTGTACAACCAGACGAGTTCAACATAAATGTTAATTTGTAACCCATAACAAGACCAGAACTGTACAATTTATAACATTCATCAAATTAAAAGATAGCGAATAGCTAAACAAAGGGCATTCTCAATGTTCACATATATTTGTCAATGTCCTGACATTATGCGTACAAAATTCTAAAATTACTACAAACCATTTTAAATATCTTTTTCTTTACATCGACAAAATTAGGAAAATTATAGTTTTTGCGATTTTTATACATTTATTGCATATGTATGGTAACTGAAACCAAAGTTCAGGCAAGTTTTTATTAGTACAGCGGAAACTCTCATAACGAGTTTAATCCGTTAAAGTGACACACTACTTATTACACTACTATTGAATAAAGTAAGCGTTTGTTTTTTTAAATCGGGCTTTCAAAAAAGTCACATAAACCTGATGGCTGAGATATTTGTTTTAGTATGAAAAATTGTGCCAACTAAAAAGCACATATTAGCCCCTTTCACACACGGCATATTCTGCTAGAACTTATCTATCAAACACAAAACATTCTTTGGAAAACTTTTTTTTGATTATTCTTAGCTATACATCGCTGGATGGATAACAAAAATATTTTATGTTTTAAATTTTTGGTGTTTTTACATATTTTTTATCGTTCCCCAACCCGAAGTGGTATAACGATTGTATATTGTTCATTTCTTAGACCAAAAACCCGTGTTTTACGATTGATTTGATTAAATTACGAAAATTGTATCCAGCGTAGATTCGTAGTTTGTGAACTCAAAAATATTGGCAAATCTTTTTTGACACTTATTTTTAGTTTCGCGAAGAAAGATATGTCTTATGAGAACGTACCTATTCAATAGTTGGCAGGGAATCGAAGATCAACAGGTGAGTTCAGACTGCAGTTCGCTGCAATTTTTCTATTAATTCATTCATTCATACTTTTATTTGTCTATCTGTTGGGTATACAAATATTTCACTCATATACATACCTATCAAACAAATTCTTAAAAAAAGGCATAATGGGATTATGGAGGGCTCTGTCTCGGGAACGGAAAGGGGATAACGGAAGGTTGTAATCAAACTCATAGTATAGGAGGATAATCCACCCAGGATTTGGCATATGTAAACCTGGTGAACGATCGCTGATTCTGTCTGATACGTTCAACGTTGATCTGAGCTGTAGGGTACAAGATTACGGAGCAGTATTCCCAAATTGATCCGACCGAAGAACAGAATAGAGAATTCACGCACAATGGATCGAAGAAATCGCTTGCAATTCTCTTAATAACAGTGCTCTCTAACCTTTTAAGGATCGCGGACCACTTGGCTTTGAAAATACATTTGCGGCAGCTCAAATTCGTTACGGGCATACATTTCGAAGATTTAATTCAAGGTTTTTGATCAAAAATATGTTTAAATCTTATTCTAGCCATACCTGTTGAAAATAATAATAATCTGGAACCACGTCTGTAAACGTCACGTAAACGTCTGTAAATGTGTGGCTAAAGGTGAGGGCTTTGTCAAGCCAGATACCGGGATTTTTTTATGAAACAAACATGATTGACATGAACAGAATTAGAAATGTACGAGTACATGATTGATCACTGCGAAAGACTAAACGAAATGACGTTACACTTATCCGGGCATAGAGTGAGGGAATTACGAGCACACAAACAGGAAAAACGATAAAAATGTTTTGTAGGAAAGCACAATCACCAGGAGACGATACAGGGAGAAAGAATTTTAGGTCGTCTGCGTAACAGAGGTAACACTCAGGAGGGAAAACAGTATGAACATCATTAACACTGTGAGGCCAGACCATTTTTGTTCATGTTTCCCCCCATGTTCCAGAGTAGATGGCCCCAGGGCAGTGTAATTGAATATACACCTCTTTCTAGCTACTTTCGAATCTCGTGATGTTTGCATCGAATCGTAAACCGCCTGTTTCAAATCGAATGTCACTACTATCGAAAGCATGCATTTGCGGTTAAATCGCGTGCCAGTACAGCTGAATCGCGTTCCACTACGGTAGAATCGTGTTCCACTAAGATCGAATCGTGTGCCGCTACCAATGGATTCCTGAAAGATAGATCACAGTAAATGTTTTTTTACGTTTAAAGTTTTCTTTCTTTGCCGATGGCATTTCGATTGTAAAATACTAATGCTAGGTAATTATCCGCCAAGAACAGGTAAAATCACGAATATTTGTTGAAAACAAGAATATTGCCATCAACAACGAACACCCAATATTGGGGCCCTTCACGATTCTAGTCAGCTTTTTGTATGGAGTTTGACATTTGGAGGCTGAAATCATGTAAACACCCCGCTGCGCAAAGCGATCGAAAATTTCTCAACCTCTCATTCAATGTAACTAGAGAGCAAGAGCCAATAATGATAAAGCGAGGTGAAAAGATGGGGAAGAGGGGAAGGAGGGGAGAAAGAGAACGTGGGTGTGAACTATTTTTCGGCCACTATCATTTTTGCGCCATCACGGTCGTGTACCGGAGCTTTTTTTGTCAGAAAGAGATAAACACATACCCGCTGCGCAAAGCGATCGAAAACTTGTCAGCCACTCACTCAATGTAGATAGAGAGCAAAACCCAATAACGATAAAACGTGGTGAAAGGATGAAGAAAAGGGGAAGGAGGGGAGAAAGAGAACGTGGGTGTGAACTATTTTTCGGCAATCATCATTTTTGCGCCAACACGGTCGCGTACCGGAGTTTTTCTGTCAGATAGAAGCAAACACATCCCGCTGCGCAAAGCGATCGAAAAATTCTCAACCTCTCGCTCAATGTAGCTAGAGAGCAAGAACCAATATTGATAAAGCAAGGTGAAAAGATGGAGAAGAGGGGAAGGAGGGGAGAAAGAGAACGTGGGTGTGAACTATTTTTCGGCCACTATCATTTTTGCGCCATCACGGTCATGTACCGGAGCTTTTTTGTCAGAAAGAGATAAACACATACTGCGCGTTCTCTCGAACGACCGTAAACGCTTCGATAGATCAAGAGCTTCGATCGGTTCTTCGGACATTTCTGCTCGTTTTCTCGATCGGTTTCGGCGGAAAACGAGCTAGAAAGCGAGCTCAAAAACTGCTCGATTTTGTTGTGCGGGTTCCGTCGCTTTGCACAGCGGGGTGTTGTGGCGCCTAAAAATGCCGTTAACAAACATTGCGGCGATGAAGTTACATTTTCACAAATCAAACCAAAAAATCGCAATGAGTTCAAACACTGCAATATAAAAATGACTAAGGAATCGCTAGCACGATAGAGGGTTTGCTGTGCAATGCGCAGAACCCTAATTCGCAAATGTGTTTTCTTCCGGAATGTTATGATCGATCGAAGGAAGGTGTTCATGACAGTGGCGGAGTGGGGGAATCGGGGGTGCCCTAGGCGGAAAGACGAGTTGAGGCCCCTGTAAATGGTAGCTGATGACCGGGAGGAGGGGGTACTGGCATACAGCTGTTATGATATTTAACATTATACTTAAATTGCCGGCGGGATGGGGGGCGGGGATTGGCGATGGAACCCCTAAGATCATCGGTCACATGTCCTAAAATTGTTGCCGGTGGGGGGGGGGGGGGAGTGCAGAAGGTTCTCCAGCGACGGGGCCCCAACGACCATCTTTCCGGCGGCCCTTGTCGCTAATACTCTGTCCCCTTGTAGACATACGGCATACTACAGACTAGCGATATTCGGCGACCGCCTAGTCCGTCTACCGTTAGATCCGCCGATGGTTCATGACGGTGTTTTTTTGTTGTGGAGGTGCATCCTTCCTCCTGCCTGCAGCGTATGCATCGAGCAGGAGACAGTGTGGCAGTATGCAAGTTACCCGCTGGATAGGAGCGGTTCCGCGGCACCGCCGTCATTCCTCACATCTGCATGCCCGTCGTGTGTTCTAACCGCGTATGAACCGTCCGCCGTAGCAAGGGCTGACTATCCGGCTACGTGGTACTCAAGTCCTGAAAAGGCCGGCAAGATCGCGTAGACTATTACGTCAATAATAATAATAAGAAGAAGAAAAAGAACTTAGCATAGCAGTCCACACTCGGGGAAGGTTTTGTTTTGACTTTGGTGCTGCCGGGTCTACCGCTGTGGCGCGACAAATACACGGAATTCACTCGACTAAAACATGAACCTACCGATCCGAACCCATTCCAAGGCAATGCCGGTCAATCGGCGTCATGATAACTTCTCCAAACCAACAAGCCGCCAGATTCTGGACGGACAGGTGCAGCACCATATGCGCGAAAGAAATGTGCTACATATCACATGCACGTTTGCTTCGATCGTGTGCCTTTTTAACACCCCCAACAGCAGAGCCGATCGCAAAGATGCCAATGCCAATGGTTGTGTTGTCTCTCAGGTAGCGAGATCGAAAATGCATGGACTTTGTAGTCGCAGCGGATGAAAATGTACGCATCAGAATCAAATAGTTTTGGGGTTTCCAAACGCACGCACACACACACGCACACAAGCACGTACGCGTGTACGCGGGTAGGCACCCGCGAAAGCGCAAACGCAAACACGCACCCACGAAAGCGCGAACGCAAGCACGCACTCCCCCCCCCCCCACCAGACCACCCCCCCCACCCCCCGCATGATCGATTACGGCTACCGTATCGGTAGAACGGCTGGTTCAGCTTTCTTGTATCGCATCCTCATCCAAAGCGCCGGGCGGGGTGGGGGATCGCGGCATGATAGAGTGAACGGTCACTTTCCCCGCGCTGTGTGCGTGTGTGTGTCGAGACCCAAAAACTCGAGACAGATTTCGGCAAATTAAAAAAAAATTATAACCACTATACACTGTGCTACATGATGCATAGAAGATCGTTGAAGCATCAAACATGTTCAAATTAAAAAATATTAGATTAGTGTTAGACGTTCTCCTACGCTTGTTTTAAATAGGCTTCTTCATCCTCGATTGCCACGGGCATCGAATGGTCTCATCAGCAGCGGCGCGAAATAAAATAAACCATCAATACACCGATAACACTTTGAATCCCAATCCAGCTTCTCCCACAGCGCCTCAAGGTCATACACAAATTAATAAATGCTAACACCCACCAATAACAACAATACACAACCGCAATGCACATATGAGTATCAACGAATACACCGCAACAGCCAATCAGCTGGCGGCGGAAGGCACGGGCAGAAGCGCAAGTAAGGCAGGGCAGGGTGGGGGAGGGAGAAGAAGCGGACGAAAAAATGGGCGCCAATATTTTTAAATTTTTTGACCGTTTTTTTTGCTCCGCCGCCAAAAATAGTTCGTCCATTTCGCCAACAGATGGCGCTAAACTTGCTCGACCCAGCGCAGGAATCGCTGAAGTCCAGCGCGGGAGCCCAGTCAAAATCTCCCGCTGCGCAAATTCGAGCAGTTTCCAGCGCAGGAAATGTACCAAAATCTGCGCTGGCCAGCGCAGATCTTGGCTGGTCTCCCGCGCTGGACTTCAGTGATTCCTGCGCTGGGTCGAGCAAGTTTAGCGCCATCTGTTGGCGAAATGGACGAACTATTTATGGCGGCGGAGCAAAAAAAAACGGTCAAAAAATTTAAAAAATATTGGCGCCCATTTTTTCGTCCGCTTCTTCTCCCTCCCTCACCCTGCCTTGCCTTACTTGCGCTTCTGCCCGTGCCTTCCGCCGCCAGCTGATTGGGTGTTTGTGGTGTATGCGTTGATTCATATATGTGCATTGCGGTTGTGTATTGTTGTTATTGGTGGGTGATAGCATTTATTAATTTGTGTATGACCTTGAGACGCTGTGGGAGAAGCTGGATTGGGATTCAAAGTGTTATCGGTGTATTGATGGTTTATTTTATTTCGTGCCGCTGCTGATGAGACCATTCGATGCCCGTGGCAATCGAGGGTGACGAAGCCTATTTAAAACAAGCGTAGGAGAACGTCTAACACTAATCTAATATATTTTTAATTTGAACATGTTTGATGCTTCAACGACCTTCTATGCATCATGTAGCACAATATATAGTGGCAAAAAAATATTTTATTTTAAATGTGCCGAAATTTGTCACAAGTTTTCGGGTCTTGACACACACATGCACACAGCGCGGGGAAAGTGACCGTTCACTCTATCATGTCGCGATCCCCCAACCCGCCCGGCGCTTTGAATGAGGATGCGCTACAAGATAGCTGAACCAGCCGTTCTACCGATAAGGTAGCCGTACTCGCTCGTGCGGGAGGGGGGGGGGGGGGGTTTGGTGGAGGGTGCGTGATCGCGTGCGCGACTTCGGGGGCGCGTGCTCGTGCGCGAGCTTTCGTGGGTGCGAGCTGGCGTGCGCGCGTACGTGCATGTGTGCGTGCGTGCGTGCGTGTGTGTGTGTGTGCGTGCGTGCGTGTGTGTGTGCGTGCGTGAGTGCGTGCGTGCTGGCGTCCGCGCGTTCATGCATGTGTGCGTGTGTGTGTGTGTGTGTGTGTGAGTTTGCGCGCGCATGTTTGTGTGTTTGTGTGTGTGCGTGCGTTTGGAAACCCCAAAACTATTTGATTCTTATGGGTACATATTCATCCGCTGCGGCTACAAAGTCCATGCATTTTCGATCTCGCTACCTGAGAGACAACACAACCATTGGCATTGGCATCTTTGTGATCGGCTCTGCTGTTGGGGGTATTAAAAAGACACACGATCTAAGCAAACGTGCGTGTGATATGTTGCACATTTATTTCTAATTCAGCTAGCGGACGCAAGTGGAAACAACATTTTGAATTGAATCCATACAAAAGAGGATTCTGGATTTGTTTAATACGGTGCGCGTATGGTGCTGCACCTGTCCGTCCAGAATCTGGTGGCTTGTTGGTTTGGAGTAGTTATCATGACGCCGGTTGACCGGCAATGCCTTGGAATGGGTTCGGATCGGTAGGTTCATGTTTTGGTCGAGTGCATTCCGTGTATTTGTCTCGTCACAGCGGTAGCCCGGCAGCAACAAAGTCAAGACAAACTCTTACCCGGGTGTGGACTGCTATGCTAAGTTCTTTTTATTATTATTATTATTATTATTATTGGCGTAATAGCCAACGCGATCATGCCGGCCTTTTCAGGACTTGAGTACCACGTAGCCGGAGCCGGTGACTAATCCCTTGCTATGACGGACGGTTCATACGCGATTAGAACCCACTACGGGCATGCAGATTTGCGGAATGATGGCGGTGCTGCGGGCCCGCTCCTATCCAGTGTGCAACTTTCATACTGCCACATTATCTCCTTCCCGATGCATACGCTGCAGGCAGGAGGAAGGATGCACCTCCACAGTAAAAAAAAACACCGTCATGAACCAGCGGTGGATCTAACGGTAGGCGGACTAGGCGGTCACCGAAGATCTCTAGTCTGTAGTATGCCGTATGTCTACTAGTGGACAGAGTGTTAGCGACAAGGCCCCCGGAAAGATGGTCATTGGGGCTCCGTGGCAGGAGAACCATTTGCACCCCCCCCCCCCCCCCATGGCGACAAGAATTAGAGGGCCTGGGACCGATGATCGTAGGGGTTCCATCGCCAATCCCCCCCCCCTCCAGCAATTTAAGTATAATGTTCAATCTCTTAACAGCTGTATGCCAGTACCCCCTCCTCCCGGTCATCAGTTATCATTTACAGGGGTCTCAATTTGTCTTTCCGCCTTTCATGAACACCTTCCTTTCCGATGGATCATAACATTCCGGAAAAGCATACATTCGGCGACAGTTTTAGCACACACACGCACACTCACACCCTTGCGCAGACGGCTCAGCATATCTGTGTAATCTACACCATACGAAAGCAAAAAAGCTTAGTGTAGCAAAGTTATGCTTAATGCTTAACACGTTAAGTTCGATGGCAGGCTCCAGGGACTGCCAGTGAACTTTCCAGTATACCGGTTTCACAATCAGCTTGCGTTCTAGATGCCGGGGAACGGTAAGCTCATGAAAATCAGCGCCGGGCTGAATGTGTTAATGCGAATTAGGGTTCTGCGCGTTGCACAGCAAACCCTCTATCGTGCTAGCGATTCCTTAGTCATTTTTATATTGCAGCAATTGAACTCATTGCGCTTTTTTGGTTTGATTTGTGAAAATGCAACTTCATCGCCGCAATGTTTGTTAACGGCATTTTTAGGCGCCACAACAGCTCGCGAGCATTGACCACACGCGAGAAAGAGATGGCGCTATGGAGGGAAAAAGCACGGACGACGGCTGACAGCGATTGGCCGTCTGACGCACCAACACATCCAAACCTTCGGCAGCGTGCTCAGGCGAGGGGTATGAGGCGGAGCCAGGGACGGGCAGCTCGACGAGCTGCTCGACAAATTTGTCGTTGGAGAGAAAAGGAAGGCATGATAAAATTCTCAGAACGCCATGATTTCTTCCGTCGCTTTGCACAGCGGGCTGCGCTGGCCAGCGCAGGCTTTTGGTACATTTCCTGCGCAGGAAACTGCTCGATTTTGCGCAGCGGGCAGCGCAGATTTTGGTACATTTCCTGCGCTGGAAACTGCTCGAATTTGCGCAGCGGGTCGATCAAGAGCTTCGATCGGTTCGATCGGATCGGTTGCGAGCTCAAAAACTGCTCGATTTTGTTGTGCGGGCCGACCCGCTGCGCAAAGCGATCGAAAACTCAGTGTCTCGCTCAATGTAGCTAGCCCGCTGCGCAAAGCGATCGAAAACTTGTCAGCCACTCGCTCAATGTAGCTAGAGAGCAAAAACCAATAACGATAAAGCGAGGTGAAAGGGAAAAGAGAGAAGAAAGAGAACGTGGATGTGAACTATTTTTCGGCCATTATCATTTTTGCGCCAACACGGTCGCGTACCGGAGCTTTTTTGTCAAAAAGAGACATAAACATACAGCGCGCTCTCTCGAAATACCGTAAACGCTTCAACCGATCAAGAGCTTCGATCGGTTCTTCGGACATTTCTGCTCGCTTTCTCGATCGGTTTCGGCGGAAAGCGAGCTAGAAAGCGAGCTCAAAAACTGCTCGATTTTGTTGTGCGGGAATGTACCCTATCTTACTATTGAAATGCCTTTGGTTTATGTCTTAAAAAATGAGAACTAGACGTCAGGAGCTTATATGTATATTCTATTTTAATATTGGTGCTACGTATGTATTTTTTTAATATTGGTACTACCTGTGAGTCAAAGTAATGAGAATTATCTACAGTTGTCCTATACAAAGCAGAAAATATTGTCTCATTCAAAATTATTATGTTTTGTTCATTAATTGTGGAACATTACAGAATATTTTAAAATGGTTTATGCTATTAAAAACAACAAATAAAAGAAAAAAACATACAATATTAATAAAACTAATCAAAGTTCCTCTAAAACACTATTTTATGTAGCGCCACCTGGTGGTATGGATGCTAACTACACATAAGGCCGGGCTACATTGATCGTACTCGCAAGCGTAATTTTGATTTTCCCTAGCGCATCAGGCGACGGCTGACCGAAGCATTTTGCCAAACAATTTGGAGCCGCTCAAGAAAATACGTTATTTTTCCATGTTTTTTACTTAAACCCCGCTGCGCAAAGCGATCGAAAACTTGTCAGCCACTCGCTCAATGTAGATAGAGAGCAAGAACCAATAACGATAAAATGTGGTGAAAGGATGAAGAAAAGGGGAAGGAGGGGAAAAAGAGAACATGGGTGTGAACTATTTTTCGGCAATCATCATTTTTGCGCCAACACGGTTGCGTACCGAAGCTTTTTTGTCAAAAAGAGACAAACACATACAGCGCGCTCTCTCGAAATACCGTAAACGCTTCAACCGATCAAGAGCTTCGATCGGTTCTTCGGACATTTCTGCTCGCTTTCTCGATCGGTTTCGGCGGAAAGCGAGCTAGAAAGCGAGCTCAAAACTGCTCGATTTTGTTGTGCGGGACCGGAGGAGAAAAGTTTTGTAAAACGTAGATACACATGTTTTGCACGCATTGCATCCATTTTTACAATGGAAAACGATGGAAAAACTGCTTAATTTTGAAATCCGGCATGACCATTCCCTCGATGACCAAAAAAAACTTCCACCAGCCGCCGCCAGATACGCTAGTGAAAATCAAAATTACGCTTGCGAGTACGATCAATGTAGCCCGGCCTTAAAATGTAATTTACTATCATAAAGGCCGGGCTACAAGACGTACTCCGTAGTGTAATTTCGATTTTTACTAGCGCATCTGGTGGCGGCTGATTGAAGCATTTTGTCAATCAATTTGTAGCCGCTTCAGAAAATATGTTATTTTCCATGTTTTTTACTTAAACTGGATTGAAAAAGCTATGCAATTGATAGATAAATATGTTGTGCAAGTATTTCAGCCATTTTCGCATCAAAAAACGATGAAAAAAACAATTTAAATTTGAGGTCCGGCACGACCATTCCCTCGACGACCAAAAAAAGCTTCCTCCAGCCGCCGCCAGATGCACTAGTGAAAATTGAAATTAAACCAGAGAGTACGCTCAATGTAGCCCGGCTTTAATAATTACCTACAAACCATAAAAACTAACAATTTCTGCAAAAATAATTTATCTTGAAATTTGTTGTAAACTGCCCATTGTGCAATGGTGTGGTTTGGCTTTCCAAAGAGTGTTACAATGTGTCTATAGCGGATAAATCAAGAGATTTAACCTTATTTGTTTGATTACAATCAAATTATAAAGTGTAAATTGTTCACAGGGCGAAATAAACCTTATTTTGTGAGGCACAATTCATAGCGGTTTTGCTAAGAAATCCATTTGATTTGATCGAAATTAGTCGACATATTTTCATCTGTGTTTAAAAAAATGGAAAAATACTCTTTTAAAATAATAAAATTGTTGGAATAAGTGGCAAAAATGCTCAAGATTAAGGGAAAAATTCCACCTTTTATCAAAGTTTTATAAATATTTGGATAAACAACAATTTATACGCACTGTGCAATTATTGGGTGGTGTGCAATAATTGGCAAATTACCCTAATACACAAACGTTCATACCTTTTGTAGACGTGTTTGTGTAGTAGTGCACTACACATGTAGCAACAATCAGTTGGTGTCAGTGTTGTTAGCGGTGACGTTCTTCGACATGAAATTTCCTACTTTGACACGATTTGAAGTTTCGCATTCAGTTTTCACTCTTTCATTCTACAGTCATGTCAAAAAATGTCGTTTTATTCAACGACATTTTTGGCGACATTCATTTGACTTTCATTTTCGAGTTCACTACGTCGCCTTCTCCTTTGTAACATTTTTTTCTTTAAATTCGTGTACTCCAGCAAGAAGACACTGCCACGCAAACAATGAGACCCCAAAATTTTGAGTGATTCAGGCCGAGGGGTATGAGGAAGCTTGAGGAAGCAAGGAGAAACGCGCTGCGGTGAGACCCAAGTAGCAGAGCCGAAGTTGTTGAGAGATTTTTCTGTGTGCCAGAGCGAGAGGCCTTGTCTTCTTTCTCTAGATTTTGGACGGCAAACCGCCGCCCGTGTAGAGGTGTGTGCGTGTGACGAAAAATTATGGATGAAATACGGGGGAAGTGGGGTTTGAAGTCTTCCTCCGTTCGTCACACACACATGCATCTACCAGCTTATTGCGCTACACCGAGGCTACCCATCTCCCTCCATCCACCATGATTTTTCTGCTATCGCACTCATCCGAGTGTGAGGCATCCTCAGTCTGTCCATAACTTTCCCTATGGAAGGATGTACTGAAGTGAGGTGCGATTTCTTGTGCGACGTACTTTGCTCGTCTACGTTTTGGGCCGCGTTCCTTCTTCTTCAGTTATGGAATGATTTATCCTAGCAAATTGTTGAGGTAAGTTTTTTGTTCACATGTGTGCTTGTGCAGGTTCATTCAACTAACCTTTGGCGTCTAACCTTTGCTGGCCTTTGGCGTGTGTGCGCTATTTATCAAAGACTGCATGCTGGCCTCGTCAACAAACTTCAAAGTGAGCGACGGAAAGAAAACATTTTCCAGATTTAAAATATTAAAGTAAGTGTTGATCTAATCCTATGCGCAAAACTCTCCATAGTAATACATACTACATACATTAATTATTGGTTCATTTTTGGACAGCGTTCAGCACAACACTGCCACAAACCAACGCACTGGATTACGCCAAGAGCCTGTCGAATCGCGCGCGGCCCAGCGTCATTACTTAACAGAAGCCGGTTCAACACGCGCAGCTCCTGTTCATGACGTCATCACTAAACTGAAGCCAGCAGAACACGCGCTGCACGGATGATACCCCAGACGCGGTAGGAGGAAGGAAGAACGAGAGGAGGAAGAACGGTAAATTTGGAAGGGGGAAAGTGTTCTGCCGTCTACACAGTGGGAGTATGCCAAAACATATGTGGGAAGGAAGAGAGATATTATCCTATAAACAGCATGCGAATGTGTGCATAAAGCAAATGTGAACAGCCTCATCATTTCTATAAGTAATCCGAAAAAGCGGGTGGAGCAAACACATTGGTATGCGTGAGCGGCTGACGAAACCAGAACGTTTAGATGTGTGCGTGACGGATGGTTCGGGCGCCTGTGGCGAAGCTCTCGACAAGACTGCAAACGAGAGCTTTGTAGAGAGCTCAGATTACACAGGCCGCCGTCGGTTTTGCGTCCTTGGGGAGTTCGCATTCTGTTTTACACGCGCGCTTCATTAACACCAATACAAAAACCGTGCTTTGACGAGACGTTTCCTACTGTCGTACCGGTCACTACGATCGACGGTACACCCCAACCCAAGGACGCAAAAACCGACGGCGGCCTGTGTAATCTGAGCTCTCTACAAAGCTCTCCACGAAGCTCTCCTTTGCAGGCTTGTCGAGAGCTTCGCCACAGGCGCCCGAACCATCCGTCACGCACACATCTAAACGTTTTGGTTTCGTCAGCCGCTCACGCATACCAATGTGTTTGCTCCACCCCTTTTTTCGGATTGCTTATAGAAATGATGAGGCTGTTCACATTTGCTTTATGCACACATTCGCATGCTGTTTATTGAATAGTATCTCTCTCCCTTCCCACATGTGTTTTGTCATACTCCCGCTGTGTAGACGGCAGAACGCTTTCCCTTTCCAAATTTACCGTTCTTCCTCCTCTCGTTCTTCCTTCCTCCTACCGCGCTCGGGGTACCATCCGTGCGGCGCGTGTTCAGCTGGCTTCAGTTTAGTGATGACGTCATGAACAGGAGCTGCGCGTGTTGAACCGGCTTCTGTTGAGTAATGATGTCAACACCGGGAGCTCAATGAAGCAATAATGAATGTAAGTAGTATGTATTATTATGGAGAGTTTATCGCATATGATTAGATCAAAACTTACCTTAATATTTTAAAAATGGAAAACGTTTTCTTTGCGTCGCTCACTTTGAAGATGTTTACGAGGCTAGCAGTTGATAAATAGCGCACACATCTGTAACTTTTTAGACGCCAAGGGTTAGTTGAATGAACCTGCACAAGCACACAGCAAGAAACTTACCTCAACAATTTGCTAGGATAAATCATTCCATAATTGAGGAAGAAGGAACACGGCACAAAACGTAAAGAGCAAAGTACGTCGCACAAGAAATCGCACCTCACTTCAGTACATCCTTCCATAGGGAAAGTTCTGGACAGACTGAGGATGCCTCACACTCGGATGAGAGCGATAGCAGAAAAATCATGGTTGATCGAGAGAGATGGATAGACTCGGTCCAGCGATATCCGCTGGTAAATGCATGTGTGTGTGTGTGACGAACGAAAGACTTCAAACTCCGCTTCCCCAGTATTTCATCCATAGTTTTTCGTCACACGCACACACCTCGACACGGGCGGCGGTTTGCCGTCCAAAATCTAGAGAGAGAAGACAGGGCCTCTCGCTTTGGCACACAGCAAAATCTCTCAACAACTTCGGCTCTGCTACTTGGGAAGTAGCAGAGCCGATGTTGTTGAGAGGTTTTTCTGTGTGCCAAAGCGAGAGGCCCTGTCTTCTCGCTCTAGATTTTGCACGGCAAACCGCCGCCCGTGTAGAGGTGTGTGCGTGTGACGAAAATTTATAGATGAAATACGGGGGAAGCGGGGTTTGAAGTCTTTCGTTCGTCACACACACATGCATTTACCAGCGGATATCGCTGCACCGAGTATAGCCATCTCTCTCGATCCACCATGATTTTTCTGCTATCGCGCTCATCCGGGTGTTAGGCATCCTCAGTCTGTCCAGATCTTTCCCTATGGAAGGATGTATTGAAGTGAGGTGCGATTTCTTGTGCGACGTACTTTGCTCGTCTACGTTTTGGGCAGCGTTCCTTCTTCTTCAGTTATGGAATGATTTATCCTAGCAAATTGTTGAGGTAAGTTTCATGCTCACATGTGTGCTTGTGCAGCTTCGTTCAACTAACCTTTGGCGTCTAAAAAGTTACAGGTGTGCGCGCTATTTATCAACGACTACCTGCTAGCCTCGTCAACAAACTTCAAAGTGAGCGACGCAAAGAAAACGTTTTCCAGTTTTAAAATATTAAAGTAAGTTTTGATCTAATCATATGTGTTAAACTCTCCATGGTAATACATACTACTTACATTCATTATTGCTTCATTCAGCTCCCTGTGAGGACGTCATTACTTAACAAAAGTCGGTTCAACACGCGCAGCTCCTGTTCATGACGTCATCACTAAACTGAAGCCAGCTGAACACGCGCCGCACGGATGGTAAATTTGGAAGGGGGAAAGCGTTCACACAGCGGGAGTATGCCAAAACACATGTGGGAAGGGAGAGCTATATTATTCAATAAACAGCATGCGAATGTGTGCTTAAAGCAAATGTGAACAGCCTCATAATTTCTATAAGCAATCCGAAAAAGGGGGTGGAGCAAACACATTGGTATGCGTGAGCGGCTGACGAAACCAGAACGTTTAGATGTGTGCGTGACGGATGGTTCGGGCGCCTTTAGCGATGCTCTCGACAAGCCTGCAAACGAGAGCTTCGTAGAGAGCTTTGTAGAGAACTCAGATTACACAGGCCGCCGTCGGTTTTTGCGTCCTTGGGGATATCGTATAATTCAGGGGTCTCCAAACGTTTCAGCTCGCGGGCCGCATTGCCTAACAATCAACCTTGTTGAGGGCCATTTTAACGCTACCTTTAGAATGAGTGCAAGTTCATATCTCGTTTTAATAAGAAAATACTATTGAAATATATCAAATTTCTGCAGCTTTGTTTTATTGAATCTTGGTTTTCATCTTTAAGAAGTAAAAAAACAGATAGAAAAGAAAGCTATTTAATTTAACCTTAACCCAGTACTCACGGGCCGCATTAATGGCGCTTGAGAGCCGCCTGCGGACCCCGGGCCGTAGTTTGGAGACCCCTGGTATGAGTTATTCAGCGACATCTGAGGTGTGTACTCTGGATTCGCGCGCTGACCCATACTATAAAACCGGTATAGGGAGTACGTTGAGCCTCTACGGCGAGCGATGTTTCCATTGCGCGGGGCCATCTCGGGTGGCCGAGCGCCTAGGCATCTGCGTATTTTAACTGGAATGTTTCTCTTTTGGTGTTTTTTTCTCGCTGAGAAGATAAACTGTGCGTAATATTACCGCACACGACCAAATAGGTCGGAGGCTGAGTGATCTGAATTAACTAAAGTAGTTTCTATAACTATGCATAGATTGGTTCAACTTGCAATCGTTTTTTTATGTTACTAGTTAATTTGGCCCGGTTACAGGGTTACGCAAGATAAAATCTGAGGTATATAATAATTCTTAGGTTATTATGCGTGTAACAGATTAAAAAAAAACAACGCAAATTCCATGTTCATATGGGACTAATCCCGATCCCATTAAAATTTTATAGAACTTATTCTGGTGCCGGAACTGATTCCATTCCGGTATAGATGTTAGAATTTGTCATGAACCTGATTCTGAAATTGATCATAACCCCTTACTGGTCCTTTCACAGATCCTGATACCCATATCGGATTTGAACTATATCTTGACCGTATAGGGTAAACGTACGTATCGTACCGTACCGTACGTAGTGGTTGTAGTACCAATAGGTACGTGGTATGGCTAGTATGGTATGGCTCTAAAATGTGCTCCATACGACAATTTAAGTGTAATCAAGTTATTTACGTAAGGTACACTAAATAGGCATGTTCCAATAGTGGTCATAGTTATGCAATTAGTAAAAACAGGACACTGTAGATTTTTTTCTGGGATATTGTTAACATTTCATATTGTTTTCACAAGAATAAGCAACAGAAATGAGTTACATTTAAGTAATCTACCAAAAAAGCCAAAATTCGCATATCCAATTGAGTCTACAATCGCTATACAGTTTTTTAAAAACATGGTCCATTTGCTATGTGTTAAAATTTTCACTTGCTGACTCTTTAAATCTATTGAAGCACATCTGTACCCCTACACATTGCACCACTATCGATACATTTATCCTACCGGTACTGAAATTGTATATAAACCGGTATAATCGCTCCAAAAACCGTACCAGTCTTGGAATTGATCGCGAACCCACACCAGAACCTACACTGAACCCATAACGATCCTGAAACTGATCCTGACCGCATGCAGATCCTGCAACAGATACATACCTTTCGGTACTGGAAGTGAACTCCATACTGATCCTTTAACTTATTAAGAATCCATATCAGTCATGGAACAGATCCTGATTCCGGGCCCTGATACTGCTTCCTTTTATATTTCGAGACCTGAATGGTACCTGAATCTGACTAACTAATGGAACCATCCAGTCCAGTTTTCTTATTTCTTTTTCTTGTTGGATCGAGGGGTCCCGTGGTACTATCGTCAACTCGGTCGTCTTAACAACATGCCCATCCCATGGACCGTCACTCTTAGCAAGGATTGACTATCCTTCTAAGTGGTATCAAAAGCCTGTATAGGCCGGCATGACCCGTTACTCCTTAAAGTAGGTTATTTGTTTCAGTTACTTTTTGTATGAATGTTCTCCCTACGTTTTCATGCATACGGATCCAGTTCTTTGGACCGCTTATTGAACTTTACTTACACGTCGAAGAAGACATTATTTAGCTATGCTTAAACCAAAAATTAGGCCCATGTATGGAAAAATCTTGAGAGACCACGCAAAACGTTCAATTATTCAATTCTGACTGTAATTTATATCATTTTTCTCCATTCCAAGCTACCGCTGGAATGTAACGCTGATCAGCCTTTACTAGAATTTTATAATAGAGATATCTTTTCACAGTTGACAGGATATTTTTGAATAATATTACAAAACGTAAAAAAAATATTCTCAACTACTTAACAAAATGTTCACAACAAAATGGCTCTAATTGTTTTGAGAGCTGTATGTTACACGTCTAGCATATTTTTCAGATTTTTCTATGAATCATAAAAAAGGTTAAAGAGTTTCGATTTGAATCAAAACCATTACAACACCTGTCATCAAGTTGTAAAAAAACGTAACTGTGACAAATGCAGAATTTCAGAAAATGGTATCTATTGATAACTTATGTTGAATATTTATTGTAAAGAGACTGAATTTAATCATTGTGTGTGAATTTTGTTTGATGCTGGTGTCTTTCTACCAGGAAGGGTCATAATGTACCGGTTTTTATTTAAATTGAAACTCCTTTGTTTTTTAATTACTCGTAGAAATTTTCTGAAAAAATGTGTTTGGCGTGTAATACACAGTTTTTCAAACTATTAGAGCCATTCTGCTGTGAAAATTTCGTAAAGTACTTTAAAAAAATTTCTACGTTTTGTAATATTTTTCAAAAATCCTGTCAAGAGTGAAAAGATGCTATAGCTTTGTCTAAAACGGTAGCAAGTGAAACCAATCTTTGTACAGTTTCAAAAACTACTTTAGTTAATTAAATTTTCATCACAATACTGCATCGATATTGGATTACGCATTCAAAATTTAAAAGCCTCCAAAGTCGCTGGCTACCCGTGTAGCCCAGCTGCCTGTAATATGGTGTTATTTTGATTGTCAATGACAGGGTTAAGAAAGTTACCAACTAAATCAGAACAGTGTTCTGAGATGTGAACCTTGACTTAGACTACATCATTTTGAACGCTGTACCTCTCTCTTTTCATATTCCGCAATGGTATGCACCTGAGAGAATGCAGTGTCTGCTAGGTTGTCATAATGATCGATATGCATTTTGTAGGAAGATACTTTCTAAATGTAGATGACAGGGTCCAACCGAGTCACGAGGTAAAACACCTTCTTTTTTGTCTGCTCTCAATTGCTGCAATTTGAAGAGTTTGTACTAGTTACCTTGCATTGCTAAAATCCATAAGACCTCATGAAGTTGTAAAGCATGTTAAGAACAGTTCAAAACAGAGTGGATAATAAGTTATTAAAGTAGTATCTTTAAAAGTAGCACGTATGAAATTCGAGGAATGGTAGTATTCATTTTTAGCAATGCTATTGCTAATAGTTAGAAGGTTGATTTAAGATTAAATTGTATTCCATCAACAATTGTTATTCAAAGATTATTTGGTTTATTAAGAATAAAATAACAATGTTCAAGTTAAACATGGCTAAGATCAAGATTTAGTCTAAAACAATTAAGCTAATAACAAAAGCTCTTGCATTTGTAAAACCTCTCTAGGTATTAACTGGAGCTTAATTTGGAAGCATATTTCTTCACGTAATACATCGCGATGCTGCAATGTGACAAAGATGATGAAGAAGATTAGAAAGAAGAAAAAGTGGATTTCAAAATAGCATTGGTAAATTAACAATCCGAAAGTATATGAACACGCAATATGGTCTTCTGGATTGCTGCGGGGTCAGTCTGCATTTGTTTAAACAACTAAGTACTTTTGGGTACTAATTGAAGGTTTGTGATGGTAATTTTTACACAAAAATGTCCAAAGGAACACTATTCAAAGGTTGGTTTGGGTTTAAAAGATTAAAAGATCAGACTAGTAAAAACAACATAAGAAAGATAATGTTAATTTTATGTTGAATTGAACTGTAAAAATGGATAAAAAAGCTATCATGAAAGGTATTAAATTTTTATTCAATAATTATAGGGTTTTCGAGGATTATATAGACATGTTCAACGAGTTGTGGATTTGTTCGACCATATAATAGACTCTTTCATTGAGACATAGAATTGTTCGGAAGTAGGCTTGTGTAGTGCTTTCATTTGTTTGTTTACACACTGTGCCGCAGGGTTCAATTTTTCATTCTTCTAAAGTCATTCTTCTAGTCCTAAAAGTAGCTAATAATCATTCCCCAAGCTGTTTAATACATAAATTAGTTGAAAAAAGCATATTTTTCGAAAACCGTTTGTTTACCTCCTGATGAGAATGATGCAAGTTGCAGCCCAAGAGATACGAAAGTGACAGCTCTACAGTATAACCGAACATGTCAACGCCTACTTCCGAACAATTCTATATCTCGCTGAAAGAGTCTATTATATGCCTGAACAAATCTACAACTTGCTGAACATGTCTATGCAATCCTCGAAAACCCTGTATGTATTTTCGAACAATGGTTTTTAACAGCATTCACAAAACTGTAATGATAATGAGAAGTTTCATGTTATTTATTTCCTTATCTATTTATTTGTTTTCCAGAATAGCGTGTATGTAATGTGTTATTATTTTGTTATTTTAGATGTCCATTTCGATTTGGTCCTAGCTTAGTCAGAGTCAGTTAAACGCTGTATCAATACCTTGTACCTTGTTGTTGTTGATAGCTAGAGCAGTTTGGATAGAATGGGTAGTTTCGGCTAGATGACTTTATATGAAAATTAATAGATACATACATTTTAGAATGTTATTGTTATTTGTTGCAATGTTACAGGGTTTTCAAAGCCAATGCGTCATTGTTAACTAGTTATCGGGTTTCGTCAAGTGTGACTTTGGCGTCGTAAACCCTCAATTGGACGCAGTCTACTCTATCTTGTGAAGTATGAAACTGTCGTTGTCAAGTTTGAATCAAACGTACTCGATATGTTCTATCATTTTATTGTTTTTGATGCAAAAAACTAAAGAGGAATTGTTTGCAAATAACTGTAATTAGGCAAAATAGTAAAATTTTGTTGATAATTTTTAAGTTAAACAGCACAACTATATGGGTAGTCGTTTTTCACGATTTGTATAAAATATTTAAGAGATAGATGTTACGGCTCCCGGTAAACGTCTTTTGGATTTTTTATAACCTTTAACTTATTGTGTAGCGCTGGGTTTAAAAACACGTCCGGCTTGTCTGGTTCACCGATCAAGAGAGCGATCAAATCCGCCCGGATAATCGTGCTTCCTGTTTTCGTCTTCCGCTAACGACCTGCTACTTCACGCGTTTGCGATCGGAAGCTGAGTTCGTTTGCGTTATCCTAACAATAGATAAAAACAAAATACTATTTCGTATCTTTGTATATTTTTTCAAATTTTTTAAAACGTTTTTACACGAATTATTACGAAAACACAAATTTAGGGTCGGACCATGACTATAAAGACACTTCGAAAAAACAGGGTTTTTGTGCTAACTAACGCATTTAAAAATCGTTCAAAAATATAAATAACATATTCTAGAAAGGTTTTACAGAAACATTTTTTTTGAGTTATTTAATAAGTGTTTTTATATCTTATTTTAAGATTTTATGAGTTTTATAAGAATAATTATCCAAATTCAATTTTTTACATACCTTTAGTTTTTAAACAAATTTTTCTTCGCATGTAATGATTGTGTTGATTGTTTTGAAATACAAATAAAAATATGTAAAAGTATGTATAGTAAAATTTAAATAAATTGGCATGATAACTTATTCTCCTAAAAAATCGTTGGTGAGGTTTTTGTGACGCTTTTGTTTGATCGAATCAGTTTTGAGCCGTTATTCACTAAATTGACAAAATTCTCATAGCCATTTTAAAAATACAGGTGTCCCCCGAGATACGACTGTATTTGAGACCGAAAAAATGTCCTAAAGCAAGGCGTACTACTTTGTCCAAAAAGTTGAAAGTTGGATGCAAATTTCGCGTGGCAAAAGAAGCCCTTTGTTTTTATTTTTCGTTTGTCAATCCCAAATGACAATCGGACAGCATCTCACTATAGCGAGCCCGATGACAGCTTGACGTTTCATACTGAGACGCTGCCTTTGGCTGCCTCCCCCGTACTGAGCGCGCATTGTCTTTCTCATCGCCATGGTGAGCTGCAGAGGTTTGTATGGTGAGCATTCTGGCTAGCGCCAAATTTTCTCATGAGACGATCTGGCGCGCTTCATCGATCGGATGAGATGCCTTACCACATGATAGTGAGGTCGGATTTTGGATCGGCTGCCGATCTTGCTAATGTGAGTAGAACTGCGTGCTGCATGGTGAGGTGTGGGGTTGTGTGGTGTATGTGGATACCCGATGGAGGTGAGACATTCAGCCGCGGTATTTTAAAGCGCCAAAACACTTGTTGTTCACGAACTGCATGTGTCGCTCTGCGAATCAATTTACGTTTATCTCGAAATTTTCTATAACCTTTTACAGTTTTAGGAGAGATAAAGTTATAAAAAATTGCTGAACGAATTTACGTTGCGCCAAAGCAAAACAAAATTGATTTTGCTCATCGAAAATTCGTTCAACAAAGCCAAACTGTTTTGAACATTAAAAGATCCGTAGAAGTGTTGTTTTTTTTTTTATTTGCCATTTCAGACGGAAGATTTAGTCGTCGAAAATGTTCCCGAAAAAGTTAAAGCGAAGTGGAGAGCTTTATAAAAAAGCCGCGAAACTGGAAGAGCAGTTTGAAAAGGAGTGGGCATTGCAAAATGATCCTGCCGGACCCAGCAACCAGCCAGCAGCTCAGCAATCTGCCGAGGGTATTTGCTTGACTTATTATGGTTTTGCTTGATTTAAATCAATCAAAAAATCAACTAACATCTCTTTTTATTGTTTAATTGTAGATGTTGCTATGAATGAACCCTGTGAAGGTCCTGTGGCATCAATGGAAGAGGAGTATTTGGACGAAAACAATACAGATGACGAACGTGCTAGCGATGAAGGATCCAGCTACAACGAAGATACTGATGGCGAAGAGTATTTAGAGGAAGAGTATTTGGAGGGAGAGTTTTGGATGCAGAGTTTTTGGAGGAGGCGAGCCTGGAAACTGATCCAGAAAGCGCGAAGCTACGAGACTCTTTGCGAACATGGTTTATTCGCAATAAAGTTGCTCGTAGCGGGAGTAATAATTTACTAGGAATACTGCGAAAAGCGTCTTCTCTTTCTGCTTTTTCATCTATTCCACAGGATGTTAGGACATTGCTGAAAGCTCCGGTTAACGTCAGCGAGCAGATTACTAAGGTTCCTGGTGGAGGTGAAATGTGGTACCAAGGCGTTGAATGTTGTTTCAACATTATTTTCGGTAAACTAATTATTGTTTAAGCAATCGTGTAATACCTTTCTAACATCAGTATTTTCTTTTATTTTATTCAGCGATGTGGACGTACTAGAGGATGTGTTTGAGCTGAATCTTTCAGTGGACGGAATACCAATATATAACCGCAGCGCAATACAGATGTGGCCTATACTAATGCAGTTGCACAATATGCCGAATGTTCCTGTTATGGTGGTTGGAATATTTTGCGGCACTTCTAAACCAAACGATGTTGAGCCTTTCCTGAGACCTTTGGTGGAGGAACTAAATAGGCTTCATGATCACAAAATGAACCTAAACGGCAAAAAAAATAACTGTTTCGGTTATAGTCATAATCGCTGACTCGCCTGCACGCGCATTTATTAAACGTGAGTAATTGGAATCGCTCTTTTATTTTAATTTTAATAATGTGTATGAATTTCGTTGAACAATTTTATTGCAGAAGTTTGCTACTACAACGGAGTACATGGGTGTTTAAAATGTAAATGCTGTGGTACTTCCCTAAAAACACCAAAAAAAGTTATTTTCGAGGATACAGCAGCTCCACCAAGAACAGATAAGGAATTAGAGAGAAGAAAAACCCAGTTCTACAGGTCATCGAAGAGGGAAAACCCTCTTACAGATCTAAAAAAGTTCGACATGATAAAAGGTATAGCTACTAGCGATTTATTACATTTAATACAATTGGGTATTGTTTTCAAGCTTCTGCTAGGCTGGGTCGAAGGAGCTCTTGCCCCCTTTAAAAAATGGTGCAAAGAAGACATAGATGAAAATATCAGAAGAGCTTATAAGTATACTGCTGCCCACAGAATTCATAGGAAGTTTAGGTCTCTTAATTATCTTCACTTTTGGAAAGGTACTGAATTCGGTAGTTTTTTACATTACGCAGGTATAGTTGTTTTGCAAGATAGAATAGGTAGACTAGCATACGAACATTTTAAATTATTATATTGCGCTATAACTATATTATCATCATGGGCATTTAAGGACCAGTGGGAGTATGCCGGTACATTGTTGAGGAAATTTGTTGAGGATTATAGTGTGTGTACGATCGCATACATCTAGTGAGTAATGTTCATCTCTTGCTTCATGTATACGAAGAGGTTAACAATTTAGGCCCTCTGATTACTTTGTCAACACAGTCCTGTGAAAATATGTTACAAATAATCAAACATAGTTACGTAAAATCTGGCTACCGAAGTTTGCATCAAGCGATAGGAAAAATTATATTGTTGCGAGACATAGACACTGCAGCACAAAGAAACCAGGAAAGTATGACGTATCCTACACTTAAAGTAAAAAAGGATGAGACAATTTTGCAAGTTAGGCAAGGATTTTTGTTAAGGAAAAATTTTAAGGATTCTTGGTTTTAACAAAAAGAAATATCATAGTTAAGTACGAAAAAGCCATCGAGGAATCAGGATCAGTCGTTGTACATGGGTATCCTTTGGTAAGACGTTTTCAAGCCTTTACTACTCCTATTGCCTCCGATAAAATCTATAATATATTGGATACGAAAATGACATTTCAACAACGCTTCGAACTATTCCAATAACTGATATTAAATGTAAAATGGTAGCAATTAAGACAATACGAACAGGGGCTAAAGTACATTTTACGCCATTAATACATACCTTAACATAAAAAGGCTTGGTTAGGTTATACGGTTAAGTAGGTTAAATAGGTTAGGTAGGTTAAGTAGGTTAGGTAGGTTAGTAGTTAAGTAGGTTTAAGAAGGTTAAGTAGATTAAGCTATAGATATTAAGCAACCGAGTAGACCCGTATAAGGTCGGACTTAATCCAGGGACAGAACTAAATACTCTGTCTCAAAGTTGCCTTAAGAATATTGTAAATTTACAAATAATGTTGAAAAATGTAAGATGTATGTTCAATAAAAAATGTTTATGAATTGGAAAAAAGTTTGAAATATTCTGAGAAGAATCTTGTATATATTACGATTATTTATACAGAGTTCTTTAGATTTGATTAATTAAATTTAGATTTCGATTTAGATTTTGATTAATTGTGATTACATTTAATACAAAAACAGTATAAGTTGAGGTAGCTTAATTACTTCTTTAACATAGTAAAGTTTTAACTTTGTACATAATACATTATTATTATTAAACATCAATTTTGTATAGCTCTATTCCTGTTCTTTTTCATTACGTTTAAAAAAGCCAATGATTTTATCATTATAGCCAAAACAGGATACACGAGTCAAGTGATTTGATTGCTTATCGTAAATCTCTTTGCGGATTGTAGCCAGAATGAAGATTCGTCATCTTCCCACCATTTCCTTAGCCACATATTCAATTCATTTTAGAAGGATTAAAGCTAGAATTTTTTAAATTCAAGCGATCTTTGCCATATCGAAGCTTTAGTTTAAAAAAATCTTCCACATCTTTTTCAGTGGCCTGTTGGAAGGAATTGCTACCTATGGCTCTAAACAGTTCTAATATGTTTGATATATGTGATTAGGGGAATTTTGGGGTTATAAGACGGACCACCTTTCCAGTTGCAACCTGCAAACAGTTCTGGATCAAAAATCAAATCGCGTGCCTCGTGCATCCTGTCTTTTACTTCCGCTTTCTTTATGCTTTCATCCAGCCATTTGTGTATATTATCCTTGAAATTATCTGGGACTTTTGATTGAGCTCCTACACCTTTCCCTACACATGCCACGTTGCTAATTTGTTCAACAAAACTTGAACATGCGTAATTTTTTTCGATTGCTTCGATAAACTTTCTAAAATACCGTTTTGGCTATTTTTCAGTTCCAAAATTCTTCTCTCTGACTGCGCAATTCATCAAGTATAGTTGCTTGATTTTTTAAAATTTGTTTCAATAGTCCCATCACATCGCTTGAAGAATATGATGAGTCCTTTTCTCCGTCACATTCAATCAATTCATCTTCAAAATCGTCTATCGATGAAATATTCCCCATCGTCTTCTCGTTGACGCGTAGCAGCTCCATAATCACTCGAATTCATTTTTTCCTAAAATTATTAAGAATAACAAAATCAGGTGTTATACAGGATATTAACATATTAACATATTAACAACAATAAAATAACATCATACATATTTCACACACGCAAAACACTAACTGCTGCTTTCGAACATAAAGTTTCTGAATCAACTCACCTTTAACAATTTCACGCTACTGCAAAAGCACGGGCAGTTATGCTGAAACTCCTTTTTATCGCTCTGTGCAGCTCGTCTGGCACGATCCGGAATGGTGTAACACGCAAGATGCTGGACTAGCATTTAGTCACACGAGGTTCGGTTTACGGCGATTTCTATAGAAAAAAAGGTAAGTTTCACTGATGTTAATCTATATGTATGCTTCTTCTCTTCCAATAGCTCCTGCTCCACCACCTGACACAATACCTTCCTGATAAACATCTCCTTAGATGACACACAGCACTTGGCTCCTAACATACACATGTACAATTCCCCAAGAAGCAAATATTTTATTTTTTTTCGGTTGGCAATCCTGCAATTTTACGTTGCTTTCAATCCACCTCGTTTTTTTCTCACTTTCCTTCATTATCACGTGAGAATGTACATTCTCCCACTCTCACTCTTCACTTCTCACTCATTGGTTCGCCTCACTGGCAGAAGATCGGATTTTCTATTCAATCCGATCCAAAATCCGATCCTGTCAAAAATTTGACATTTTTGACAAATTTGACAGGAGTGACAGTTAGTTTTCGGAGCTGCGTCAAATGTTTTTGTCGTCGGTCGAGTGAACGGTCTCCCCGACGGACGGTCGCCAAAGCCGGTCGAACATCAAGGTGATGCTGACGGTATTCTTTGATTACCGAGGGGTGATTCACAAGGAATTTTCTTCCGAAGTGCCAAACGGTGAAAAAAGTGTACTATCTAAGCGCAATGCGGCGGTTGCGGAAGTCCATTCGGCGAAAGCGGTCGGATTTGTGGAAATACAACAGCTGGTTTTTGCACCACGATAATGCGCCATCCCATACGGCCATCATTTTGAGAGAGTTTTTCGCAAAAACCGCCACCCATATTGTCCACAACCTACGTATTCGCCGGATTTGGCACCAGCTGACTTTTGGCTGTTCAATAAGCTAAAACGGCCGCTTTGGGGACACCGTTTTGACACTATCAAGGAGATAGAAGCCGCAACGAAGGCAGAACTAAAGGACATCCCAGCATCCGCGTTTTCCACCTGCTTGGAGGAGTGGGAGAATAGGTGGACGAAGTGCATTGCATCAGAAGGGGATTACTTCGAAGGTGATGACCTCTCTAGAAACAAAGTGCGGGATATTTTATCATGGTGTGCGTAAAAACCTAGAGTTAAGCGGAGAACGGTGTGAAATACACGGATACGAAAGCGTGTTTTGGTTTCTACACATTTTTGACACTAACACAGTTACAAATGTGTAAATGTATGCGTTTTTATTTCCGCCAGAGCGCTCAGTTTGGTTTACTCGCAGCGGCATGATGGTATCGGTTCTCGCTTGCACTAGTGCAGCGAGTGTTCCTCTGTGCGCTGCCTTTCTTGCCACCACACGAAATCGTCAGTTCAGCTCAAGGATCCGCAGCGAGCAGCCGCACGTGTGTCAGCATAAGTCCTGGACGATTGGTGTTATAATTTTGTAAAGTGTTCAAGTGTTCAAGTGTTGTGCGAATTGAAATGAAGCTGCGCGAATGATTCGTAATTCATGTTATGTACATCGCGCAGCTTCATTTCCAACCTTTTACACAGTAATCACGTGTACAAAGGATCTACGCAGATATCAACCCATCTTCATCGCATGTCAGCGATCTTCATCGTTATTTTATTGTTGTATGTGGAGCGATGTTTGAAGTATTGTATGTAAATGTGTGAATCGTGTAATGTTATGTAATGTTTGAATAAAGTGATGAAACAAAATCTACGCGTGTTTGTTTTTTGTTTAGCTTTAGATTACAAAAAATACGCAGCGAGTGTGAGCGATCGCTGAACGAAAGAAACGCCCACAGCGCAACACGAAAGAAACAACACAAGCACACGAAAGGATCCTCGCGCATGGGCGCGAGCATTGAGAGAGCGCACCGTGCATTTTGTATGGAAGCGGGTGAGAACCGTGGTACCCGTTCCCTTACCTTTTTTTAAGCTTAGGAAATCTTCCATCGGCTTAACTCTAGGTTTTTACGTACACCATGTTAAAAATTACCCGTTCTTTGCCCGTAGGGCTATGTTTTGCCGAATAAATAAAAACCATTTAAGAAAACGCAAAGTCACCTTACTTTTGGACACAGTAGTAAGTCAAAATAATCGCAAGTCGAATATCTGTGAATATAAAGTTTATAACCGAAATTGAAGAGTCGTGTAATGTAATGTGCTCATTTTACCTCAAGTACCATCGCGGTAGGTCAGAGTTCGCTGACATGTATCGAGGTAGAATTATATTTATTCCAGCCGGACTTTTCGACACTTGATCGTCCGATCGGCGATCACAGAAACCTTTAGGAGGTTTCCCTTACTGGAAACGTTGGAGTTTAGAAGCCTTACCTTGGGTAGGGGAACATAACTAAACTCTTGAAATAAGTTGGAAGTATTAGGAAGCGTAACATCCTATCTTGGCAGTCCGAACGAATCTGACTTGCCACGGTCGGAATCGTTTTTATTTATACTCAATGGGTTTCGTACATTTTGGTTTTGGAATGTGT